>NW_006399767.1:4597316-4599182 GCF_000299155.1 Elephantulus edwardii | reverse complement strand
GACGGCACATAACAACAACAACAACAACAACATTGTATGAGCTCTTGTGGCTTTAGTGCAAGAAGTTGTGCTGCTAACACTAAGCATGTAGTTTGCATGTGGTTTGAATCCACCAGCCGCTCCATAGGAAAAGGATGTCCCTTTTACAATGTCATCCTGATTTACTCCCTCAAAAAACCAATGGAGCATCAGCTATGAGTCAGTCTTGATTTGACAGTACACAATAACAAATAACACAATAAAAATAATAACAAGTACACAGTAACAACTTGCTCAAAGTGAGGAGGACTTGAAGCACTTGCTGAAGGTTAAAGAAACACTGCAGACTTCAATATGGGTTGCACCTCAATGTCTAGAAAACAAATATCCTTGCCACTGAGCCAATAGACAACATCATGGTGGGTGAAGAGAAGGTTAATACTGTCAATGACTTTATAATACTTGGATCCACAATAAATACACCTGGTACCAGTAGCCGGAAGATGTATTACACTGAGAATGTCTACAGTCAGGTATGTCTCCAAATTATCAAGGGGCAATGATGTCAATTTGAGGACTAAGGTGTGTGTGATTCTGACCATGGTCTTTTCAGTCATTTGCTATATACATCAGAACTGGACAATGAATAAGGATGATAAAAGAAGAATAAATGCCTTTGAACTATTGTGTTGGAGAAGAGTGTTGTATATCCCATGGACTGCCAAAAGAATAGATATGCCTTGGAGAAAATGCAACAAGAATGCTCCTTGGAGGCAAAGATTATAAAACTTCATCTCACATACTTTAAGCATGTTACTAGAGGTTATTCCTTGGAGAGAGACATCATTCTTGGAAATGTAGAGAGACAACAAAAGAGAGGAAGACTCCTTGTTCATGAGTTGCTATAACAACATACCATGCACTAATGTAAGACCAACATTTTACAACACCATAAGGAATAAAATTACTTTCTTTTAATATAATAATGATAGTTTATCAAAGTACAAAAAATTCATTAAGTTCTTCCTGAAACCTTTTGTTGCCCTTGCCCATCTGTTATTGTGATCAGTAAAATTAATTTTTGAAATTCAATTTCCCCTTGTTGTTTTTAGGTGTCACTGAGTCAACTAAGACTCATAATGACTCTGTGGACTACAGATTGGAACCTTGATGAGTCCTGCACCATTGTCTCACTCTTTACCATGTTTTCCACATTCCAATTAGTAATGGATGTCTACAGCCTTTTCCCCTCATGTTGAGTCTTGCCACATCAGCAAATGAAGGCCCTTCACTGGGTGACTACTTTAATCCATCCTTATCCGCACAGGAGACACTACTTCAAGGAGGCAGTTCTTTCCCAATCACATTTTGAGTGCCTTTTAAACCTAATGAATTCATTTAAGGCACTCTACCTGACAATGGTTTGTCATCCACAAAGTTTTCAAAGCACTATTATTTTGGAAGTGAATGGTCATTCTTACTTCTCAGTCTGTTTTCTCCTTAAAGCACTATTTAGATAGTTTCAACTACCTCTGGATTATTGATAAGACTAAATATACTTTTCTGAGACATACAAACCAGAACACCTGGACAAGACATAATACTGTAAAAATTCCTCATATTCTGTTGTCTTGTCTGTTACCTTTATAATAGCTCCTTATATATCTCTTACAGAGAAAGATTTGAGTTGATCTTACTCTGTCTCCTATATATACTGTTGTTGTTGTTGTTGTTGTTGTTGTTGTTATGGGCCATCGAGTCGTTTGCGATTCATGGCAACCCTATGTGCAACAGCCCTAAACTCTGCCCTGTCCTGTGCCAATTGCACTGCCTCTTATACACCCATCCTGATTACCCCAGTCACTGAATCAATCCACCTCCTAGAGG
>NW_006399767.1:4594732-4596331 GCF_000299155.1 Elephantulus edwardii | reverse complement strand
TTCTCTGCTGATGTGCTGTTCCAGTAGTTTTTGGATAATCTTCAGTAGAATCTTGCTTGCATGTGAAATCAATGATATTGTTCTATAGTTTCCACACTCTGTTGGTTCTCCCTTTACTAGTTATAGCAAATTTCTTGCTTCCTGCCCCTCTCCCTCTCTCCAAGACCAGTACTTTTTGTGGGAAGGAAGGCAGGCTTTCAGAAACAGCTTGACTTTTAGACACAATAGAAAAGCTTATAAGGTAAAAAATACCAGGGAGGTACTCAGACCTTATAGCAATTAATCAAAAAGGTCAAAAGGACAGTGTGCCCTCAGGCGTTAAGCTCAGAAAACAGAAAGGGGTAAGATGGAAAAAGTAAAGGAAACAAGAATCTCAGTAAATGAGAAAAATGTCATAATGTAAAGATTATAATTGATGTCATAAAACAAAATGTGTATAAATGTTGGATGAAAAACCAGCTTGGTCTGTAAACTTTCATTCACATAACAATAAAAATAATAAAAACAAAACAAAAAAAGTCACCCAAAGTATTAATTCCAAAAACTGCCTTAACTTGGGATGTTCTTTACGTCCTGGTATTTCCCAAGAATGATGGCAAAAATTAGTAGAAAGTTATTTAGAATGCAAGTGTAATTAGTAGAGAAAAATATAACAAGATGTTTCTGGTAGTATGTAAATTTATGCTTATCAATTGAATTGAGTCTAGTTATAGTTTGCCTTTGTTAGGAAAGTTTTCTTTTCCCTACAGATTCTATTAATTAAACTAAATAAACAAACACACTAAGGTAAGGAAGCCTCAGAAGAAAACCTCATTACCTCCTGTTGCCTGACCAAAAAGACATCAATGAGGCTACGTGGATCATTTTTGTCAAGTTTATGACGATGATGTAGGAAAGTCATCCTTATAAAAGAAAACAATTCCTTTACATTCCGCAATACAGTTTTATGACTTTGCAGCAGGCATCCCAACACTGGAAACATATTGAAAAGCTAAAAAAGTGAGATCAACAAAATAAATGAAATAAGCATAAATATTACTTGTAATTGCATTAATACCACCATTGTTTCTGAAAATGTTATAGAAATATCATCTCATCGGAACTTGAATTATCACAACTGACAATGGAAGATTAAACAATGAAATTTCAGAACTAAGTAACTGAATCTGAATGTTGCTATGACTTAAAAATTCTATGCCCTCAGAATACCTTTGTACAAATTGTTTGCATAGTTTACTTAGGGGCTAGACGGCATATAAAATTGATGGTGTTATTTGCTACAAACTTCGCAAAATCCTAGAAGATTCCAGGAAAACAATTTTCGTTTTGGTAAAAACAAATTTATTAGTGATATGTTTTGTAGAATCAAAATATGTATATTTTAATTCTCAACAGGCCTATCTAAAGCTCTTAGAGAACAGCGTCACTTACTTTAATATTCACTGACTCCTTAAAAAAATCCCGGAGAGTAGAGAAGCTATGGTATATTTGCACAATGGAATACTAAGCTGCATTGAAAAACAAGGAACTCATGCAATATTATTCAAAATGGGTGACCCTGGAGGACATTATGCTGAGTGAGGTATCTCAGTCACAAAG
>NW_006399767.1:4577132-4594429 GCF_000299155.1 Elephantulus edwardii | reverse complement strand
TGCTTTTCAAGGAGTGGAGCAAACTGGGGGAGGATGTGGAGGGGGTTGTGCGGGGAGAAGGGTGCAACAATGAATGAATGGAATTCCAAAATCTCTGTAGATGTTCATTGAAATGAAAAATAAACAAACTAAATAAAAAAAATCCAGGAGAGAAAGGTTTCACTACTTTTATATATTTGTCTTAGTATTATTTTTTGCAGAAAGAGTCTATATATTTTGTCAGATTTTCAAAAGACTCTGACTCTGAAAGGGTTTATGGCCCCCAAATTTACCCAAATTTACTTACTAAGCCTGAGATGGAGAAAGTCACTCCTAAAATTAGGCATGAGGGTTGCGTAGTGTTGGGGTAAAAACTGCATTTACAGTAAGAGCTAATTTATTTTTAAGTGAAATGATAAAGTCTTTTGCCAGTGGTATTAATCAAATAAGAACTATTTGAAATGGTTCTTTTTTGCTACCTACACGTCAGAAGTTAATGACTTTCTCATTCACAGCTATGAAACAAAATGAATTGCAGCATTAAACTTGCATAACAAAAAAAAAAAAAAACCCGACAAAACCAAAAATGGCATTTAGTATTTAATGGTTTTGGTACATGAGAGTCTTCTTTCACTAAAATTCAGTCTTTTAAGTGATTTCTATTTAATATCCTTTATTGATCCGTTTGCTTATTCTTTGCTTTCCTGGTGGTATAGGTAAAAGATGCCAAAATCAAGCCCACTGATTTTGAGTCAATTCCTGCCTCATATTCACCTTCCACTGGGATTCTGAAGTTATAAATTTGTTCAGGAAGAAATGATTAAGTTGGTGGATTTAAACTTCTCATCTTTTGATTAGCGGCCCAACTCACAAAGCCATCAAGTGCTTTAGGTGAAAGAGAAATGATTCCTGTCAAGTTGTTTCCAACTCATAGGGGTCCTTTGTGGGGTTTGGGGGGCTATAAATCCTTGTGGGAAGAAACTTCATCTTTCTCTTGTGAAACTGTTGGTGGATTGAAAAGCTGACATTTCAGTTAGCAAATAAGCACATATAGTACTATATAGGTAAAAGATAGGTGACTGAAATGATGACAATAACTCATTTCATAAAATATTTGATACAACACTTATGGTGACAGATTTATTAAATGTGTTAACTAAGTACATTTGTCAAATCTCTCTCAGTATTTATGCAGAATGTTCCCCTGAACAGTCTCTTGAACAAGCATTCTTGAATCTCAGAGAAACAAAAATTAAATAGGAAAGATACAGTTACCGTAATCCCAGGACCTCCAATGAGCTTCACATTTTCACCAATCAAATTTAAGAGTCTCAGAAACTGTGTATCTTGGTAGTCAAACCGTTTCCCAAGCAACACTGACACGATGACATTAGCAACAGAAGCGTTCATTACTGTTTTGATCTCAAAAGGCTTTCCTAGAACATGATTTATTAATCAGGTTAGAAATATTCACATGGACTTAATTAAGCCTATTTAATTTTGATTGGTAGAGACTGTAAAAGAAAGGATTTTGTAGGAGGAAGAGAATATGGATAATACTACATTCTAAAAATAGTGATACTTGAATCAGTTTTGAAAAATATCTAGAAACACAAACAAAAATCTCTTATCCTTGGGTTCATGTATATTTATACCGACCAGACCAATGACAGAATTTAACTGCTCTTTAGGACTTTCTTGGCTATGATCTCTAAGGCAGCTTATTGTAAAGCATTTCTTCCACTGCACCATTGTTGGTATTCTAATGCTCAATTTTTAGATTAGTAGTTTAACTCTAAAGCTGGTTGTTCCACCCAGCAAGCTGGTCAAAAGGCTGTCATAAGGAAAATGAAAACCAGCACATGGCAGGTAAATAAAAATGTACTAGGTAATAGGCATTTTAGAGTGAGTGTCTTGTGTATTGTGGAGAAGGGAAAATATTTGTGCATAACATCTTGGAAAATAGTTTCTCAAGATTAAAAAAAACATATCTAGATGACTGAATTGATTCTACTTTAAAGAACTTTATCTATTAGCCTTATTTTATTGCTGCTGACTCCAGCTTTTGTCAGTATTATTGAGTATTATTTATATTATTAAACATTTATCAGGGGTGAATTATTATTTAAAATTTTTTCCCATATTTTTATTGGTTTGCTCACAATTCCTACATACATTGTGTTTCATGCATGCACATTGTGTTTTATATAATCTTTGTTTTACATTGTGTTATTATATTGTGTTATTAATATTGTGTTAATGTACACTGTGTTTTCTACAATATGTATTGTGTTTTATTTGGAAGTAGGAGTGGTATCCACTTCCTAAACAACATGCCCCCAGAGACTATGAACTTTGGTAAATGTGGATAGTTATAGAAAGGCTTCAGGCTTTTTGTTCATAGGGTCGCTATGAGTCGTGCTCAACTCAAAGGCAATCAACAAGAAGAATAATTGTGTTTTATATACTAATTACTATTTTCCTATTTTACAGTTTTTAAAAATTGGTTTGCTTACAAAGTTTACAGCATAATGAAGGGAAAGGTCCAATGATGATTGCTTTTATAAAATATAATAGATAAGAATGAATGATTGTATGAAGCATAAATGAGTGAAGAATAGTGTGAAATACTAATTTTTAAGAGTATTTCTCAAATAAAAATTGTTTGCCATAGCATCTTAATAAACTCATAACTAACTCTCTTGTGGGTTTTTGAGGCTATAAATTGGACAGCAGGTGATGATTTTTCATCTTTATTAGTGGTAGATTTCAATCTTCAGAAAGACAAAACTTTCTTAAGAACACAATGTCCTACCACTATTCTTAAGGTTAGTTCTTATTTCAAAAGAGAGATTAGAATCCTAAGGCAATGGAAGCCTGGACTTTCTCTTCTTCATTCATTTCCAGGTTCTCTACTCATATATTTCTTCCTGTTAATATCTCTCCCCGTGGGGAAAAATAGTCAAACAATCTTATTGTTAATTAGTTTCATAAGTAAGCAAAATTCTTGCATTTTCCTAGCATTTTGACACAAAAAATACGGAAATAAATACAAGCAAAAGTTGCTTAACGCACACTATATTCTATGAAAATAGAATATTATTGTTGTTGTTATGTGCCGTCTAGTAGCCTACGACTCATAGTGACCCTATTTACAACATCCCTAAAACCTGCTCTATCCTGTGTCAATCTTATTGTCTCTGATACACCTACTCCCATTACCCCAGTCATTGAATCAATCCATCTCATTGAGGGTCTTCCTCTCCTGTGCTGTCCCTCCACCCTCCCAAGCATAACTCCCTCTCCAAGGACTGGTCTCTTTTTGCAACATGTCCAAAATATGTCAGATGAAGCTTCCTCCAAGGAGCAGCCTGCTTTAAACCTCTCCAGGATGAACCTCTTTCTTCTCCTAGCAATCCATGGTATAGTCAATACTCTTCTCCAACACCACAGCTCAAAGGCATCAAATCTCCTATCATCCCTAGTCATTGTCCAGCTCTCTGATGCATAGAAAGTGATTGCAAAGACCATGGTCTGTACCAGGCATACTTTAGCCTTCAGACTGATATCATTGCTCTTCAGTACTCTGGAGAGGTCTCTGACAACAGACTTTCCCAATGCAGTTAGTCCTTCAATTTCCTGGCTGCTGGTGCCATGAGTGTTGATTGTGGAGTCAAGCAAACTAAACCTATGAACAATCTCAATCTTTTCACCATCCATCACAATGCTGTCAATCAGCTCAGTGGTAAGAATCTTTTTATTTTCTTCTTGATGTTGAGCTTCAATCCATATTGAAGACTGCAGCCCTTGACTTTCTGCAGCAAGCGCTTCAGGTCCCCCTCAGTTTCAGCAAGGAGGGTGGTGTCACCTGCATAATGCAGATTGTTATTGAATCTTCCTCCACTCCTGGTGCCATATTTCTCCTCATAAAGCCCAGCCTTCCAGATAATTTGTTCTGCATATAGATTGAAAAGGTATGAAGATATAACACAACCCTGGTGTACCCTTTTCCCAATTTTGAACCATGCAGTGTGTTCCCTTGCTCTGTCCTGATGACTGCCTCCTGGTGCAAATATAGGTTTCACATAAGCACAATCAGGTGTTCTGGGATTCCCATTCTTCTCAGAGTTAGCCTATTTGTTGTGGTCCACCCTTTATGGAATACCATATTATATACTAGTCCTATAATCTGGTGGTCTGTGGTAGTAAGCTGTGCTGAAGTCCCAAAGGCACACAGTTCAAACCTACCAGCTGCTTCGCAGGAGAGAGATGGGCAATCTCCCAAGTGATTAATTGTATCTAAAAACCTACTAGAGGGTCAGCTATGAGTCAACTCTGACTCAATGGCAAACAGTAACAAGTTATAATCTGTAGTTCAATTACCACAAAGTCAAAACATTGTGAGAGCCTGCAGAACAAAATTTGAGACCTGCTTTTGCTGGATAGAGGTGGTCAGCCTTGCGGTTGTGTGGCTGACCAGGGCAGGCAGGGCTGAACTGGCTACTGCATTGAAACTTGGTGAACATCTGGGTGCAAGAAGGAGGAAAAGGTACAAGAATGTAGAGAGGTGGCCAGGGGCACTGCCTGGTGGTGGTGCCCCCGCACAGGAGTGTCTTATTGAAGTGGCCACTTTCTGATCATGTGAACAGGCTGCTGTCACCTCTTACAGTGCTTAACCAGCATCCACAGCTAGATAAGAGCAGCTAAGGCAGGCTTCGCACTGTCCAAGCCTCGTGGCTGCTGGGCAGATGAATGAGGCCAGAAAGAGGAAAGCAAGTGGTGCTTCCAGGATTGAGGGGCAGTTTGAAGGCCAGCTGTTTATTCACTCTGGCAGTATGGCTGGATGTCTGAATGAGTCATTACATCAACTCTTACAGGGTTTTCACAGGCAGTAAACCACATAGGATGACCCCTGTGTGATTGTCCATCTTTCTCCATGGAGCAGTTGGTGGATTTACACTGTATACCTCTCTTGACCTAACCCTTCAATTTTCTAAGCGTAATATCTTCTTTTAAGACATAGCTTCTCCTAGCAACATGCCCAAAGTATGTGACATGGAGTATTATCATCTTTGCTTTCAACGTGTGTCAGAGATGACAAGAATGACACAGGATAGGACAGAGTTCAGCTCTGTTGTTCATAAGGTAATTATGAGTAATATTAAAATCCATGGTACCTAACAATGACAACAACTTTTGGGTTGGCAGTGAAACTCTTTACCACTAAGCTGCCAGAGATCCCTAAAAAACAAAATGAACCAAAAATCCTAAAGCAGAACCAAAAGCACCATGGTTGTTGTGTGATGCTGAGTTGGAACAGATTCATTGCTGACTTTCCAATGGGTTTTCAGAGGAACTTTCTAAGACTAAGAATGTGTATGCAGTTGGCCATCACACAAATAAATGTTAAGCATACCTGTTAATATTATTTAAAGAAATAAAAACATATCCATTACTTTGGAGTTAGTCTAGGTTACAGAAGACTGAGACATGACTATTGAATACAATGTTGACCCAAGCTTTTTTTTTTTATATAAGATATTTTAAGACAGTTGGTGACAGCTAAAAAAAACAAAAAAAGCCCCAATATATGTCAATTTGATAATATTATGCTAAGATTAATTTTCTAATTTTTAAAAAATTTACAGTAGTGTCTGTAAAATATAGCCTTGCTTATTTTAAGAAAACACACAGAAAAATTTAAGGATAAAAGGATGTCTGTAATGTACTTTTAAATATGTAAGGAAAAAAAATAATTTACATATACATATATGTATACATATATAGAGAAAAGGAGGAAGAGATGGAGGAAGAGAAAGTAGTAAGAAAAAGAGAGAATGAAAATGAGAATATGAGAGAAAGCAAGTAAATGCTAAGTGCTTATATTTGGGAAATCTCTGTACTGAGAATATTTGTCTCTTTTTGGAAGTTTTCCAGAAATCTAAAGTGAAGACAGATGAAGAATTATAAGATCACTGCTAAAGTCTACCTTGTGAAAAAGAAGCAGCACTTTTCTTCATCCCTCTCACCTTTCTGCGACCTGAAGTTCTGTATGAGATGCTGACACTCCTCTATAATTTTGTCTTCTATGGTCCTCTTGCCCATTCCAAAGTTTCTCAGGGTGGTCAAGCTGAATCTCCTCATGGTTTTCCAAGTTTCACCATGGGAGAATGTGATTCCTTAGGATGGAAAAACTTTGAATCATCATCTCTAACTTTAGAAAATTTAATCCACTAAGTAATTAATGAATATTACTGTATTTTCACACCATGCTAAATATGTTGTTGTTGTTGTTATATGCCGTCGAGTCGTTTGCGACTCATAGCAACCCTATGCATAACAGCCCTAAACCCTGCTCTATCCTGCGCCAACCGCACTACCTCTGACACACCCATCCTGATTACCCCAGTCACCAAGTCAATCCATCTCATAGAGGGTCTTCCCCTCCTGCATTGTCCTCCAACCCTCCCAAGCATGATGTCCCTCTCCAAGGACCCGTCCCTCCTGGCAACATGTCCAAAGTATGTCAGACGAAGCCCCAGAATCCTTGCCTCCAAGGGTTTAATCCTCTCCAAGACGAATCTGCATGTTTTCCTGGCAGTCCAGGGTACATTCAGTACTCTTCTCCAGCACCACAGCTCAAAAGCATCCACTCTCCTTCTGTCCTCCCTAGTCATTGTCCAACTCTCTGATGCATAATTGCAAATACCATGGCCGGTATCAGGCGCACCTTAGTCTCCAGAGAGACACTGTTGCTCCTGAGTACTTTAGAGAGGTCCCTAACAGCAGAAAACACAATATCTTGGAGCTCTCATGGCATAGTGGTAAAAAATCTGTGCTACAAATTCCAAAGGCACATAGTTCAATCTACTAGCTGCTCAGCGGGAGAAGGATGGGCAGTCTCCCTCCATGTGACTACCTCCCTCTGAAAACCCACTGGAAGGTCAGCTCTGGGTTGGTTCCAACTCAATGGCACCCAAGAACAGCAGCAACAATAAAACGCAACTATTAAAATGAAAAGCTTCAAAGAATTAATTGTAGACAGGTGTCCTCAGGCTTCCACATTAGTGAAATAAATACTAATTTCTAGAGACATGTTTTGTAGCACATGGAGGTACTCTGTGAATAAATTTGTGCAATGGAAACAAAAACATTAGTCCAGTACATCAGTTGAAATAAGTTTTCTAGAAAAATTAGGGCATGTGCTAACACTTAAAAAAAAAAGAAGAAGGAAAAGATTCTAGGGAAGGGATTGGGTGGGTGGGGATGAAAATGTGCAACAATGAAAAAAAATTTTAAAAAATAGTAAAAAAAAATTGGGTTGCCAAAGTTGTCCACATTTTTTATGATGAAATTTGTCATCAGGGTGATTTTTTTTTTCTTTGTTGTTTCAATTCCTTGTCCCAGCCTTTCTCCAATACTGTTTTCCCTTATTTTTCTACGGAGGCAGGTGAGACAGAAAGAGGAGTTAATTTATGAACTTTATTGATTACCAGAATTAGAAAAGTAGAATAGATCAGGCAATCTGGGTTTTAGAAATGGAGCGATAAAAGTTTTGTGAATCTCTATGTAAAACACAAAAGAAAGAAATACATGTTTCCAGAGTTCTATTGCTACTTCATGCCTGGTTAGATCTTCCTATGAAAGCACACAACAAAGAGTTAGCATCTGCTTCCATTGAATATGTGTTAGTTCAGTATATGTTAATACATGTTGAATATTCCACTGTCATTGAGTTGCTTCTTAACCATAGTGATCCTTCATTTTATTTCAGAGTTGAAAATCTGCCCATCTTCCCACTGTGGAGCAAATGGTGAATTTGAACGTATGACCTTTCAGTTAGCAGTGCAACATATAACACACTATGCTGTCAGAGCACCATAAGTTGAATATAATACATCAACTATATGCTAGTTGTTAGTATGTTGGGCTTTTTGTTGTTGTTGTTGTTGCTGCTGCTGTTATGTGCTGTTTGAGTCACCTGCAACTCATAGCATCTCTATGCATAATAGTTCTGAACTTTGTCCTGTTCTGGGTCAATCTCACTGTCTCCAACACACATCCCCCTATTGCACCAGTCACTATGTCAATCCATCTCATCCAGGGTCTTCCTCTCCTGCACTGTCCTTCCACTTTTACCAGTGTAATATACTTCTTCAAGAACTGGTTCTGCCTGGCAACATGCCCAAAGTATGTGAGACAGAGTTTCAAAATCCTTGCCTCCAGAGACCACGTTGGTTTCACCCTCTCCAGGATAGACCTGATTATTCTCTTAGCAATTCAGGGTAGGTTCAACATTTTTCTCCAGCACCACAACTGGAAGGCTTTAATTCTTCTGGCATGCTTATTAATTTTCCAGCTTTTTGATGCAAAACAAGAAATCGGGAAGACCTTGGCCTGGATCAGGATCAGGTATATCTTAGCTTCAAGACTGACACTTTGCACTTCAGCTCTAGTATATTCAATGCAAATTCACTCAAACCCACTGCTATTCAGTAGGGACCTCCTCATTGCTGGCCCTTCAGTGGGTTTCCAAAGCTCTAAATTGCATGGGCAGAAATTAGGCCACCAGAGCTCCCTATATTAAATAGATAGACTTCTATACATTGAGTGAATATTCATTGCCAATACACTAACTATATAACATGTTATATACTCAATATATAAGGGTGCATTAATATATTATTCTGTGAACTATATAAAGGATTTTTACATTTATGTTTTAAAAATTATTTAAAATTTAAAAATTTTATATTTTTTAATGACAATATTAGTTTATAAGAGCTTCTCTTTCATAGAATGGTGATAGCCTTATAATTGTGTAAGAATATTAGGTTAGCCTCTTGAGGACATCTATATATTGGTCTCAAGTTTAGAAAAACTACTAAATATATTTCTAGTACGAATCAAAATAATTTACTATTATTAAAATTAAGTAGCTGATATTCCAATGTGGTTTAATGTGTAGCAAAAATATTGTATTTTCTCTGTTTTAAAAAATTTTACCTAAAGCATGCTTATATTGCTTTGAATAGTTCTGAATTACATTGTTATAGGGAAAACAATGCAGTTATTTCCTCTTTGAAAAAATACTCTCATATGGTTAAAAGATCTCTGCTGCTGACTAAACTATCTGTTAAAACTCACCAGCCACCTCATGGTAAAATACATAACAGTCTGCTTCTGTAAATATCTGTGAACTTGGAGACACCTAGAGCTGCTATTATCTTTCTTACAGGATCTTTGTGAAGCTGAATCAGCATGATGGTAATAATTTTGGCTTGCATATGCTAAATTTAATAATTTTTAACAAAGTCAATACTCAACTTTTAGAATGAATGACCTATTTGAAGAAGAATTTCTAAAATTTTGTGCAGATAGATATTTAAAAAAGTTGTGCTATTAAATATGGCAGTAGTATTTGGGTTATCATGGAAAGTAGCAAACATGCTTAAAGCAAGAAACAGTAATGGGTCTCTTCTAGAATTGGAAGAAAATTAATCCTGGAAACTACAAATGAGATAATTAAAACTAAAAAAGACAAAAAACCCTCAATATCCTAATAACACCAAAAGCAACAAGTAAAGAACCAACACAACTCCAGTAGGTTGTCAGAGGCTATAAATAGCATAGGAGGAAATTCACCAGTTTTCTCCAGCACAGCAACTGGTGGATTTGAACTGCCTGCTTTTAGGTTGCCAGCACAACTCATTAGTCACTGATTTTATTACTTTCTATTGGGAGTTCCAGGTTGGGGAATGCAGAAGGTGTTGAGTCTTAAACACAATAAAGTGCAGAAAAATGGAGTGAATAAAATAATAAGGTTGTTATGTTTTCCTCAGAGGATTTAGTATGTGAGTGTGCATCATAATTCTCAAGAATCCAAAGTTTTACAACATGAATATTTCTCTAAATCATTCACTGCTATTTCTTTTTTTCTCATAGAAGGTACGCTAACAATTGTGGAACTTGTTTTTAAGGATTGTGTGTGATATATCATTTGAAAAAGATATAAAAGCAGAACGGCTTAACAGTATTTACAAAGAATTATCATTAATTTACTGAAAATGAATTAGTATCAAGAGCATATAACTGCCACATTTAACAAGTTGTTACATTAACGGGATGTTGTCAAAATACAATATCTGGATTTCAGATGGGTATTTAGCAAAGACTCTGCTCTGGTGGCCTAGTGGTAAAGAGTTGCACTAACAATCCAAAGGTATACAGTTCAAATCCCTCAGCTGCTCAGAAGGAAAAAGATGGGAAATCTCCTCCCATGGGATTAACTGTCTCAAAAAACCTCTGGAAGATTGGCTATAGGTTGGTTCTGATTTGATGATATGGAACAATTTCTTTTTTCAGGTGAAAATATGGTTCTTTATATTTGTCACACAAAATGTAGCATTTCATAAATCTAAGTCCACCTTTAGATTACAAACTCTTCTTTTTAGCAAAACAAGTGAAAAAAATTTATTAGGGCAATAAGAGGCATAACTAGTGTTAAGATAGGCCACGCAAAAGAATTAAAGTGAAAAGAAGTGGGGGGAGAAAGACTCTTGAAGAACAGGAGTGAAAACAGATCTTACAGCCTCCTATTAATAGAAAAAGAGTAAGCAAGACTATATTATTGTTGTTAGGTGCCATCAAGTTGAGCACGACTCATAGTGACCCTATAAAAAAAAGACCTGAACCCTGTACTGTAACTATCATTTCTCTATGTTCATAGAGTTTTCAGAGGCATGCGGTTTAGGTAGTGGATGCTACCCCGCCTGCTTCCAAACCGGAATCAGTCTAGGAGTTCCACCAAACACTGTCCACCATGGGCAACCATTATGGTGTTTGACACACCTATGGCACAGCTTTCAGCATCACAGAAACCTCAAGTTACTTCACTTCAGCAAACCGACAGACCATTGCTGAACCACTTAGAAGAATGTTCATCCCAGACACAGTTAACACCGTATTGTTGTTGTTTGGTGCCTTTGAGTCACCTGTGACTCATACTAACCCTATACAGTAGCTCTGAATCTTCTCTGATGGCCTATGTTTAATTGATCTTTGTGTCTTTCTGGCAGCTAACATGCTTTTGAACTAGTTGTTGTGTTATATGCCATTGAGTCGCTTGTGACTCATAGCAACCCTATGTACAAGAGCCCCAAATGCCGTTCTATCCTGTGCCAACCTAGCCATCTCAAAAGCACTCATTCCCACCACTCCGTCACATATTGCTCCAAACGTTTTTTGGATAATGTTCAGCAGAATCTTGCTTGCATGTGATATTAATGATATTGTTTGATAATTTCCACACTCTGTTGGGTCACCTTTCTTTGGAATGGAAACAAATATAGATCTTTTCTAGTCAGTCGGCCAGCTGTCTCTCCTCCTGTTTTCTTGGCACAACTTAGTGAGTGCCTCCAAACCAGTGTCTGTTGAAATATGTCAATTCGTACGCTGTCAACTCCTAGAGCCTTGTTTCTTGCCAATTCCTTCAGAGCAATTTGAACTTTCTCCTTCATCACCATGGGCTCTTGTTCATATGTTATTTCATGAAATTCTTCTGTGTCAGCCAATTCCATCTCATACAGTGACTCTGTGTAATCCTTCCATCTTCTTTTGATACTTCCTAGATCATTTAACATTCTACCCAAAGTATCCTTAAGTATTGCTACCCATGGCTTGAATTTGTTTTTCAACTCCTTCAGCTGAAGAAACGCTGAGCGAGTCCGGCCCTTTTGATTTTCTGACTCCAGCTTTCTGCACATTTTCATTATAGTATCTTGCTTTGTTGTCCCAGGCTGCTTTTGAAATTTTCTGTTCAGCTCTTTGATTTCTTGGTTTCTTCCTTTAGCTTTGGCTTTTTGGCCCTCTAATGCAATACTCAGAGTCTCATCTGACATCCATCTTGGTCTTTTCTTCTTTTCCAGATTTTGTAATTGCCTTTTGCATTCTTCATGGATGATTTTCTTGATATTTTCCCAGAGCTCATTTGGTCTGCACTCATTGGTGTTCAAGGCCTCAAACCTGTTCCTGAGATGGTTTTGAAATTTGAACCAGTAAAATATCTTTTTTTTAAAAAAATGTGATTTTTAGTGGAAATTTACAGAAAGGATGAGTTTTCATTCATTGATTTTGTCTCCTTAAAAAAATCAGTTGATAATGAGTAAATGAGTTGATTTCTGGGTTCTTAATTTCATTCCATTCTATTGTCTATGTGTCTGTTTTTGTACCAGTCCCATGCTGTCTTGACCACCAAGACAGTGTGGTAGGATTTGAGATCAAGGAGTATGATGTCTCCTACCTTGTTTCTCTTTTCAGTAGTACTTTGCTTATTCAGGGTCTCTTTCCATTCCAGAAAAAAAAATAATAGAAATTTCCAATCTCGTTGAAGAATGGAATTAGTATCTGTGTTGGGATTGCGTTGAATTTGCAAAATGATTTGGTCGAATTCTCATTTTTATGATATTGAGTCTTTCTATCCACGAGTATGGTATATTCCTCCATTTTTCTAGGTCTCTTTGTTTCTAGTAATAGTATTTCGTTATTTTCTCTGTATAGTGTTGTTTTGTATCCAGTAAGATTTGTTCCTAAATATTTCATCTTGTGATTATCCTGTGTAATTGGTATTCTTTTTCTTAGCTCCTTTACTATGTTTTCTTTGTTACTGTGGAGAAATCAAACTGAGTTTTGTATGTTGATCTTGTATTCTGCTACTTTGCTGTCATGGTAGATTATGTCCAACCATTTTCTTGTCTTTAGGGTTTTCGAAGTATACTATATCATCTGCATATAGGTATAGTTTTACCTTCTCTTTGTCAGTTTGGATGCTTCTTATTTCCATCTCTTGCCTTATTGCTCTCACGAAGACTTCCAATATAAATTTTGAATAGGAATGGTAATAATTGGCGTCATTGTCTAGGTTTTTATTCTCAGGGAGAATGTCTTCAATTTCTCTCCAATGAGAATGATGTTGGCTCTTGGTTTTGCGTATATATTTTTCACTATATTGAGAGTTTTAATCAGAAAACGTTGTTGGGTTTTGTCAAAGGCTTTGTCTGCATCAGTTGATAGCATCATGTGTTTCTTGTTTGTTGATTTGTTAATGTAATAAATAACATTAATTGCTTTTGTCATGTTGAACTATCCTTGCATACCTGTTTTGAATCCTACTTGATCACAAAAAATTACTTTTTTATATTAAAATATCATTTTTTGAAAAGAAATAATCATTATATATCATAATAATAAAGACTACAAATTATACATATCCTTAAACATATATACATACCCTTAAAACAAAGTAGTCCTTTGTTTCATTGAGATAATCATTGACTTTGAAAAGTAATTGTATAGAGGAAAATTAAACTATAGCATTGATTACATAAAATAATGCAGTGCAATTTATTTAATAATTTTAATCATTATGATATATTTAAAGTATATATATAAAGTTTATATATATATATTAGAGTGCATTACCTTTTCCTTCAAAAAGTCTCTCAAATATAGGTACTTGAGGTCGTTCTCTAAATTGATCACCACAAGTAACCAGGGCATCTTTCACAGTATCATAACCTGAAAGCACCACTACTTTCCTTGGACCCATTTGAATGCTGTAAATGGAGCCATATTTCTGGGAGAGCTTAAAAGAATAATAAAAAAAGAGAAGCAATGAAACATTATATTGTAGTAAAAAGTGAATGAAAAATTTTTTTTTAATGCCAATGAACATGCCAGCATCTTGACCATATGGAATGAGATTATTGGATGAGGAGTTCACTAAAGAAATCCATATCATTGTGACACCTATTTAAGGTATAATTATTATAATCATCAAGAGATTGTCTGTACACTTCATTTTATTTGGTATTTTATAGCAAATGTCTCTGACATTTTGGAATCAGTTCAAAACTTCTCCATGTCACCATTTTGTTTAGTCTTAGAAATTCTTCAGCTAGGACACTAAGGAGACAGAACCCTTCTTCACCACCACTTTGATTATCTGACCACATTTGATTACCACACACATGCCAAGTATCTGTGAGTGTTATTACCAGAGCAGGTTCAAATTAGTTGTGGGTTATTTGGTGACACTTCTTACTTAATAATAATTTTTTCTTTGCAAGTTAAAATGCAACAAAGCCAGCATTTATTGCCTATTGATTTTATTCCCAACACTCTGTATGCTTCCATGTCTATTACAAATGGGTGTGACAAATATTTTTAACACAAAATCCTTAACAGTATTAAGAAGAAAATTGATGATTAGCCAGGGGTTCACATTTATACTGGTTGGCGGCAGAGCATATCTTAACCTGACTGAGATTCTGACTGAGAATGAGTTGAAGGCTTCTAATGCTTGTTTCTTCAAGAAATTTGACCTTCTAACAGCAATAACAACAACTGAATAAAGTTGAAACTATTTTCCTGAATGTTAAAAAAAATTGACCTTAGAAAACATCATTAGAATAAGAATTATAAAAAGAGTCAATGATTTGACAATATAATGTAACTAAGAATAAAATAAAATCTATAAGCCAAATCTTTTGGTATTGAGTTCTAGCTCATGGTGACCTGCCATGACATAGTGTGTTACACCAGTACTTCTGCTAACCAAAAGGTTGACTGTTCCAACCCACCACCAGGCAGAAAGATGGGCATTCTCCACCAGTAAAGATTACCCGTAAAGATTTGCATCCTAGGAACTTGATTGGGGTTGCTGAGTCAGAATGGCATACAAAATATCAGAAGAGCAGAGAATCCAAATTCTAGTTTTCTAGTTGTTGTTATGTGCCGTCGAGTCACTTGTAACTCATAGCGACCCTATGTACAACAGTCCTAAACTCTGCTCTGTCCTGTGCCAATTTTACTGTCTCCAACACACTCATCCTGATTATTCCAGCCACTGAATCAATCCACCTCATAGAGGGCCTTTCTCTCCTGCAATAAGTCACATTATCACTTTGACCAACACTTGCCTAGAAAATGGAGTTTAAATTATTATCCCTAAAAGAGGTATTTCACTTTGTTTTAATCTTGGTTTCTTAATTCACAAATAAAGAAAATAAATATAATACATAACTTTCTAAATTATCTCCCATTCCTTTTTGAAATACTAATGATAATATTATTTAAAATTCTATTATTATTTGTTGCTATCTAAAATGAACTATTGTTCATTTGTAAAGGATCATATAGTGAAGAGTCACCGGCACCCAGCAACATCCTTCTCTTCAATATATCTCTCTGAAGTGTATTCTTTACAGAATGCAAAAATATAAATTTATGGTCTAATATAATAAATTTCTATGCTATAGGTATTAATCTATATATAAATTATTTATTTAACAAAATAATCAATACTACAAAATCTTTGATGTAGAAAACTCATAGTAACTTGGTCTAGTACTTGGTTCAATCCTGCAACTTTGTAAATAAGAAAACAAACAAACAAAAAAACCACACTCCAGAGGCTAAATTATTCTATACATATACAAGTTTCATTAAAATCAGATAGATTTTTATTTTTTATATCAATATCTGGAGGCATGCTTTTCATTGTACCCTTCATAAACATATTATAAGTAGTTAACTAAAAATTTCTATAGTGAAACTGCCACACTTCAATTCCATTCCTTGTGATAAACTATGATATGGGAAAACAATGTAGACCCCAAATGGTTGAGATAAAACTTACCAGTCAAAACTATTTCATAGCAGAAATAAGTAATTAAAACACATTTGTTGTTGTTGTTGATTGCCTTCGAGTCGAGCACAACTCATAGTGACCCTGTGAACAAAAGACCTGAAGCCCCTCTACAACCATCTACATTTATCAAAGTTCATAGAGTTTCCAGAGATATGTTGTTTAGAAAGTGGATGCAACAATTAAAATTTTAATAATAAAGCAGCTCTATTAATTTTTCATTTTATTTAGTAATCTCACTATGACTTAAAAATATATATACATGCTAATAAGCCCAATGAGGGGAAGAATGATTTGGAAAAATATAGATTTGTATGATATAAACTTTTTTGTTTTTTATTTACCTCCAGCAGGGTTTGATATGGTCTCTTCAGATTGAGGATGTGTAGATTTCCAATAATGGGCAATGTCCTGGGTCCTGGAGGAAAGTTCTTCTTAGTTGCTTTACCTATGAAGATTTTAATATTTAAAATAGAAATGAGAATCAGGATCAGAACTGGAAATACAGCAGAAAAATAAAAGCTATCCATTGTCTTTAAGAAGAAGCTATTATTAAAACATTAGCAATCTTGTAACTTCAAGCAAAGAGAATCAGTGGACTCCAGTCCAAACCAAAGACACAGTGCTGCTCAGTAGCCCTTCTTGTGCTGTTAACCAAAAACAAAGCAGTTTGAGTTGGCCAGTCCCTCCACAGGAGAAAGATGGAATTTACTTTGTTTTGGGTTGGTTTTGGGGTGTTTTATTTTGTTTTAGGATTTATAGCCTTAGTAATTTAAGGAACAATTCTACTTTGTCCTATACGGTAGCTATGAGTCAGAATCCATTCAAAGTGAGAATTTCTACCCTATATTTGGCCACCTACTTTAGAATTAAAGCAAATTGAAACCTACACTGCAGGTTTGCTTATTTGAACTCTTTTCACACCTTCCATGCTTGGTTCATTCTGTTCTGTCTAACAAAGCCTGGAGGATTTTTTTTTCATGAAAATAAGGATTAGTCTTAATATTTCAGAGAAATAATACACCATTCTTAATCTGATGGTGAAATTTGTACATTTGTAATACAATAAAATGTATTATTTGTTAAGACATGCCACGGTAAGGGTCACATCTAAAATTTCAAGGGTCTTATAAGATGAAGAGCTTGTACCATTCACCTACTAAAAGATTCTCATAGTGCAATCTCAATGCCAAGGGTAAGAACGTTGATTTTAAAACTAACAAGCATTGGGTAGGTCTTGGTACAAGTTACTAAACTTCTCTTGAATCATAATTTCTTAATTTTAAAATAAGAAAAACAATAACAAAACATAACTCATTGAATTTTTTTAATAATAATTAACAGATGTTAAGATCCTGACTTTTTTAAAATTCAGTATTTGGCAGTTCTCTTTTTTCCCCGTTTTTATTCAAAGACAAATCAGATCTTATCTGTGAATGAGAAAGTATATCCTTTTTTATAAGGGTGAATTTTTTTTACTTCTCTGTAATTAAATTTTCTAACTTTTGTATTTGTGAACTTTGAGCTGTGGTGCTGGAGAAGAGTATTGAGAATACCATGGACTGCTAGGAAAACAAACAGATTTGTCCTGGAAAGGGTTAAACCGGGTGGC
>NW_006399767.1:4521488-4576762 GCF_000299155.1 Elephantulus edwardii | reverse complement strand
TGCTCTATCCTGTGCCAATCTTACTGTCTCTGACACATCTACATCCATTACTCCAATCACTGAATCGATTCATCTCATAGAGTCTTCCTCTCTTGCTCTGTCCCTCTACACTCCCAAGCATGATATCCTTCTCCAAGGACTGGTCCCTCCTTGCAACATGTCTAAAGAATGTCAGATGAAGCTTCAGAGTCCTTGCCTCCAAATAGCAGGCAGATTTACCCCTCTCCAGGATGAACATGTTTGTTCTCCTAGCAGTCCATGGTATAATCATATATATAATTAATATATATTCATTTAATGAGGAGCTGGATCAACAGATTGAGACTGAATTGGAAACTCTTTAATATATTATCTTCTTCATTACAGTTTTCCCGCATGTCTTCACTAATTGCTTTTATGTATTTCTTTTTTTTCAGCATAATCCATTTTCTCCAAGAAATTAAAAAAGTTCTTGTGAGAATTTTTTAAGTTTTTATCTCCTGCATACCTAACACTATACATGGCACTTAATTAATATATTTTTAATTAATTAATTAAAAATTTAGTAATAGATTTTTTTCTGCACAGATGACATATACATAAAATTTATTTTTTGTAAAGTAAAAATAAAGTTGATTAAATGCTAAACTTTAAATGAACACTCCTTAGTATTTTCTTCCTTCAGTTGGATTAAATTTGATTTTACGGGTGTGTGAATGATAGGACAGGTATTAATTCTGGCATACCATCATGCCTACAAATTAATAACGCCTGAAGCAACATTACTCAAGGCAAATCATTTTGATAACTTGTAATATATTTACCATTAAAATAACAACAACAATAATAACATAATAATAAAAAACATACTGAAACTGTGGTATGTAGTTATTACCCTATTATATTTTATACATATTTACAGAATCAACACAATGAGCCTGTATGAATAACTGTTGTCATCACCATTCTTGTTTGATAGATGAGAAAACTGAAAAAGACACAAGGTAAATAAATTGTGCAAGGTGACACAACTTGCAAGAGAAAGAGTTGGACTCTAACCTAGACAGTCTGACTCCAGAGCCCACACGTAGGTTATAATATAACATTATACTCCTCTCAAAGTTGTTGAGATCTCCATCCCAGTAATCATTTTATTTTGAACTAAAGTGACAATTAACTAAGGCTAAATTGATAGGACCTAGAGTATTCTCAGATGGATCTTGGCAGAAAGCAAAGAGTAATAGAATAGTGTCCATCTGTATTTTATTGACTATGCAAAGGCATTTGACTGTATGGATCACAACAAATTGTGGTTAATCTTGAGGAAAATGGGAATCCCAGAACACTTGCTTGTGCTCATGTGAAACCTATCCTTGGACCAGGAAGCAGTTTTCAGAACAGATCAAGGAAACAATGAATGATTCAAAATCAGGAAAGGAATGTATCAGGGATGTATCCTGTCTTCATACTTTTTCAATTTGCAGAACAGAACTCTATGTTGAGGAATGTGGCATCAGGATTGGAGGAAGACTCATAAACAATCTACATTATACAGATGATAAAACCTTATTTGCTGAAACTGAGGAAGACCTAAAGTGCTTGCTGCAGAAGGTCAAGGACTGTAGTCTTCAATATGAATTGAAGCTCAACATAAAGAAGACAAAGATTCTCACCACTGGGTCAATTGGCAGCACCATGATAGACAAGAGAAGAAATTGAGGTTGTTAACAATTATAGCTTGTTCAACTCCAAAATCAACACTCTTAATATCAGCTGTCAGAAAATCAAAAGATGAATTACGCTGGGAAAATCTGCTGTCAAGAACCTCTCCAGAGTGTTGAAAAGCAACGATTTCAGTCTAGAAACTAAGGTGCACCTAATCCAGGGCATGAAATTCTCAATTACTTGTTGTGCTTCAGAGAGCTGGAGAATGACTAAAGATGACAGAAAAAGAATCAATGACTTCAAGTTGTGGTGCTGGAGAAAATTCTGAACATACCATGGATTGCCAAGAAAACAAATAGGTTTGTCTTGGAGAGAGCAAAACCAAGTTTTTTCCTTGGAGGTTAGGATTTTGAAGCTCTGTCTCACATACTTTTGGGATGTGGCCAGGAAAGACCAGTCCTTTTATAAGGACATCATGTTTGGATTGGTAGAGGGACAGAACAGGAGAGGAAGACCTCAAATGATATGGATTGCTACAGTCACTGAAACAATGAGGGTTGATGTGTCAGAATTTATGAGACTGGCTCAGGAAAGGGTAGGGTTCAGAGCTACTGTACATAGGGTTGGTATGGCTTGCAGGTGACTCAAAGACACATAAAAATAACAACAGAGTATTCTGATCATGATAGATGGAAAAAAATACTGAAGTTGTTAATGAATGTTTTTTATTTGGTTTCATAGTAAACACCTATGATAGCAGCAGTTAAGAATTTTTGTTTGTTTTAAATGTTGCATTGGTAAAATCTGTCAAGAACTTCTCCAAAGTTCTAAAGAGCAAGAATGTCAGTTTAAAGACTCAGGTGCACCTGATCTAAGCCACGGTATTTTTAATTGCTTCCTAGGTATCTTCATTTTGAGCTGACTTCCGCCGGTCCGCAGCTTCCAGGCTTTCCCTCTGCCCAGGAGCGCACTCTCCGTGTCCCCCCAGCACCTCCTCCCAACGGCTTTTCCTCTGTACCTGCGATATGCCTCTTTGTTATTATCTGAGCTAATAATAGATGTTGCCCTGCATGTGCTCACAAAGTTGTGCTAAGAAATCTGGAGAACAACCACCTGGCCAACTGACAGGAAGATATCTATATTTGTTCCCATTCCAAAGAAGGGTGACCCAACTGAGTGTGGAAACTACAGAACAGTGTCATTGATTTCACATGCAAGCAAGGTTCTGCTGAAGATTATCCAAAAACGACTAGAACAGCACATCAGCAGAGAATTGCCAGAAGTCCAGGCTGGGTTTAGAAGGGGTCGTGGTACTAGGGATATCGTTGCTGATGTTAGATGGATCTTGGCTGAAAGCAGGGAATACCAGAAGAATGTCTATCTGTGTTTCATTGATTATGCAAAGGCATTTGACTGTGTGGATCATGACAAACTGTGGCTGACTCTGAGAAGAATGGGAATCCCAGAACATTTAATCGTGCTAATGTAATGAGAAATCTATACTTGGACCAAGAGGCAGTAGTCAGAACAGAGCAGGGTAACACTGCATGAAGGGTGTACGCCAGGGATGCATCCTGTCTCCATACCTTTTCAACACGTATGCAGAGCAGATTATCCGGGAGGCTGGGCTCTATGAGGAGAATTGTGGCATCAGGATTGGTGGAAGATCTATTAACAATCTGCGTTATGCAGATGACACAACCCTGCTTGCTGAAACTGAGGAGGACCTCATGCACTTGCTGCGAAAGGTCAATGACTGCAGCCTTCAGTATGGACTGAGGCTCAATGTCAAGAAGACAAAGATTCTCACCACTGGACCAATCGGCAGTGTCAGGATGGATGGTGAAGAGATTGAGATTGTTCACAGCTTCAGTTTGCTCGGCTCCACGGTCAACAATCTTGGCACCAGCAGTCAGGAAATAAAAAAGCGTATCTCAATGGGAAAGTCTGCTGTTAGGGACCTCTCTAAAGTACTCAAGAGCAACGGTGTCTCTCTGGAGACTAAGGTGAGCCTGATACAGGCCATGGTCTTTGCAATCGCTTGTTATGCATCAGAGAGTTGGACAATGACTAGGGAGGACAGAAGGAGAGTTGATGCCTTTGAGCTGTGGTGCTGGAGAAGAGTACTGAATGTACCATGGACTGCCAGGAAAACAAACAGATTCATCTTGGAGAGGAGTAAACCAAGCAACTCCTTGGAGGCAAGGATTCTAGGGCTTCTTCTGACATACTTTGGCCATGTTGCCAGGAGGGACAGGTCCTTGGAGAGGAACATCATGCTTGGGAGGGTGGAGGGACGGTGCAGGAGGGGAAGACCCTCCTCTATGAGATGGATTGATTCAGTGACTGGGGTAATCGGGATGGGTGTGTCAGAGGCGGTGCGGTTGGCGCAGGATAGAGCATGGTTTAGGGCTGTTGTGCATAGGGTTGCTATGAGTCGCAAATGACTCAACGGCACATGACAAATACAACAACAGGCATCTTAAAGATGGAGAATAAATAAGGAAGACTAGAGAACATGTACTGAATATCCAAAAGACTGCCAAGAAAACCCAAACCAAATCTGTTTTGAAAGAAGTACAGGCAATGTGATCCTTAGAGTAAAGGTTGGTTAAACACCATTTTGCAATATTTTGGGGTCTTTTTAGGAGGAATTAATACTTGGAAGGAGATATAATATTGGGAAAGGAAGAAAGTCAGTGAAAGGGAGGAGGATCCTCAAATGAAATGGCTTGACACAGTGACTACAACTATGGGCTTGAACATGACAGAGTTCATGAGGATGATGCAAGATAGAGAAGGTTTTGGGCTATTGGTCAAAGGGCCACTATGAGTGGTACTTTACTCAATGACATCTAACAATAACAACAACAGAATATTCATATGGGTTTATCTCAATTAATTCTAGGATCAAAACAGTACTTCAAGTTATAATTTCATTAACTAAATTATTATTCAACAAGATTTCAAGTTGCATGTTGTTGTTAATTGCCATCAAGTCAAACACGATTCATAGTGACCCTATGAACAAAAGACCTGAAGCCTTTCTATAACTATCATTTCTGAAAGTTCATAGAGTTTCCTGAGGTATGTTGTTTAGGAAGTAGATGCCACTCCTGCTTCCAAACATCTCTTAATCTGGCAGCCCCACCAAACACTGTCCACTATGGGTAACCGTTATGGCATTTGGCATCCCAATGGCACAGAGTTCACCATCATAATCACTCCAGGTTTTCTCACTACACCAAATTGACAGACCAGTGCTGTATCACTGAGAAGAATGTTCCTCTAAATTATAGGTGCTGTTGTTGTTGTGCATTGTCAAGTCAGAACTGACTCATAGCTGACACTCCAGTGAGTTTTCAGAGGCAGTTAATCGCATCAGATTGCCCAGCGTTCTCCCGCAGAGCAGCTGGTGGCCTTGAACCGTGTGCTTTTGGTATTTCAGTACAGTTTTTTGTCAGTAGGCCACCAGAGTTCCAAATACACTTTGATAATTACACTCTAAAAAACACCTTTAAAATACAGAGGCCCTTCAGGAGGTGATGTTGACTCTAAACAAGAGGCTTAACTAAAAATACAACCAAATATTCCACATAACCCTCAACCAAAACAAGAGAACCCACTTTTCAGTGTAGAACTTGTTTCCCCAGTAGTGTAAGGGAATAAATACGAGAAGCAATGAGATGAAATGCAAGATTGGGAAATATCAGGAAGAAGAGTTGCAGAGAGTTCAAGTACAGACAGTTTGAGAATGATTGAGGGCAAGGACTTGCCTGAACAAAAAATCTCTGAACTGGAATTGTTCTGGGCAGAAAATGGCTTATTGTCCTGGTTCATTCTTTTCACATTTATTTTATATGAAAGATAGAAAGATTAAATTATTCTTAAGCCTCTATTTCACTTCCTTTTTGTATTTTAAACTCTACCAGAACACCAATTATTAATTATATTTGCAATTATGCTTATCTTCAATTCTGATTACACAACAAAATAGACAATATCTGATATTAGGCTTATCATAAATGTAGTCACGTACACAAACTTCAGTGCAACATACAGGACCTGTTGCTTGGATTTTTAAAAATATTACCAAACTTTATTCTACATTCATTTTCAAGTATCTTATCATAGTAATGAATTTCTAGACATAAAGTGTTTATAATTGTGTGGTTCACTGAAAGTGTGTTAGCTTTGATACTGCATAGTTCAGAATCTATATTCAAGTTCTGTTTTTCATTTTGCCACTCCTGACAAGCTATTTCAAATGTCAGTACATCAATAGACAATGCTTTCAGCAAAGTTTATCAAAACTAAGATGAATAAATATATATAAAGAGAATCTATGAGTTGTTTACCTTTACTCATGACTAAACATGTTTTGTATTTGTAGAGAAAATAAAATCCACAGTTATGAGTCTATTCTGACACATAGGAATCTTCCATTGGGTTTTTGAAATGTTAAACTTTTACAGGAAGGGACTGTCTTTCTTCAGAAGAGCAACAAGTATATTAGAACTGCCAACCTTTTAGTTAGCAACCCAATGATAATTTACTCCACCACCTGCACTCCTTTGTACAGCACTGTTGTTGTTACAAGCTATTGAGTGAGAAACTAAATCATAGCTTACCCTCCAGCAGGTATACAGAAGTTATAATCTCCTAGAAGGAGATTGCTCATTTTTCTCCCTTGAAGCAGCTGATAGATTTGAACTGCTTCTGTTTAAGTTGGTAGCACAACTCCTTATTAGTAAACCACTAGATCTAGATTAATAAAATTCCAATCTGAGAGATGAATAATATGTTTCCCACAAATATCTACTTTGGTGAGTCAGTTGGATATACAATATTAGTAACTAGTTGGCTATTATTGGTTTTATTAATCTGAATATTTACCACTCTCACTAAATATGTGACTGTAGGCCATAATTATGTTATTTTATTTAAGAGTTAACTTCTGGAAAGCCAGACCAGAGTGAAACTAGACCACAGCGAAGACTGACGAGAGTGAAGCCAGACCTGAGTGAAGCTGGACCAGAGCAAAGCTGGACCAGAGTGAAGCTGGACTTGGGCCTGACAGCTGGAATTTCAGTATGTTCCACACACATGCTCTATAGGTGAGAGTTTACATGTGTGCCCATCTTGTGTGCATCTGAATGTGTACCCAGAGCCCTCGTGCCTGTATCTGCCTGGCACCCATGCCTGCCTGGTGCCTGTGCCCACACAGTGCCCATGCCTGTAAGTACCGCCTTGCATTTTCCACGTCCAATCAGCTAACTGCCTTTAGTCTGGAAAGCCTTGGTCTGCAACATTTATAAACAGAAGAAGCTGCTTTACATAGAAGTAATACTAAGCATCTTCTCAGACCACAATTCTACAAAATTAGAAATGAATAACAAGAGGATAAAGAAGAAATAAAAAAAACCCATACATTTAGAAGCTGAAAAACACCTTGCTTGAACATAAGTGAGTACTCAAAAAATAAAATAATGAAATTTAAAAGTTTCTTGAAACAAATGACAATGAAAACAACACTTGCCAAAACCTCTGGGAAACAGCTAAAGCAGTTTTCAGAGGTCAATTTATAGCAATTAGCAAACACATCAAAAGACAGGGAAAAGTGACCATTGACTCGCTAACTTGACATATCCAACAAATTGAAAAAGAACAGCAAGAAAACTCAACACCCTGTAAAAAATCTGAAATTATAAAAATTATGACAGAAATAAATGAAATAGAAAATAGAAAAACAATTGAAACTATCATCAAACCACTAGCAAAACTAACAAAGGGAAAAAATGAAAAGACACAAATAATCCAAATAAAAGATGAAATGGGCAATGTAACAACAGAACCAAATGAAAGAAAAGGCTAACAATGGAATAGTATAAAAATACTCAAACAAATATGAAAACCTAGAGGAAATGGACAAATACTTAGAAATTCACAACCTACCTAAAATGACACAAACTGAAACTGAACACCTGAACAGACCCATTATATAAGAAGAAATTGAAAAGGTAATGAAAAAACTTCCAACTAAAAAAAGCCCTGGACCAGACAGTTTTACAAGTGAATTTTATCAAACATTCAGAGAAGAATTGTCACCAATACTAAAGACAGTATTTCAGAAAATAGAAAAAGATGGAATTCTTCCAGACTCATTCTATAAAGCAAACAAATCTTTGATCAAAAAGCCAGGTAAAGACATCACCAAAATAGAAAACCATAGGCCAATATCTTTCATGAACATAAATGCAGAAATCCTGAATATAATCCTGGCCAATAGACTCCAACAATATATATAAAAAAATAATTCACCATGACCAAGTGGAACTCACGACAGGTATGAAAAGATGGTTGAGCATAAGAAAAACAATTACTATAATTCATCACATTAACAAAGCAAAGAACACGAACCACATGATCTTATAAATTGGTGCAGAAAAGGCCTTTGACAAAATCCAACAGCCTTTCCTGATTAAAACACTCAACAAAATAGGTTTAGAGGAGAATTCCCTCAACATAGTAAAAAGTATATACACATACCCCAGAGTCACATTGTTCTTAATGGAGAGAGATTAAAGGCATTCCCTTTGAAAACAGGAACTAGGCAAGGATGTCCACTATCACCTCTCCTATTCAATATTGCATTGGAAGTCTTAGCAATAAGACAAGAGAAGGAAATAAGAGGTATCCAAATTGGCAAAGAGGAGGTAAAATTATCTCTCTATGCCGATGGTATGATAGTATACTTAGAAAACCCTAAAGATTCAGCAAGAAAATGACTGGATATAGTTGACCAATTCGGCAAAGTGGCAGGATACAAAATCAACATACAAACATCAATTAGATTTCTCTACAGTGATAAAGAGAATATAGAACTGCAGCTGAGAAAAACAATACCCATCACAAAAGCTAATCACAAGATTAAATACTTGGGAGTAAATCTAACCAGAAGCACAAAGGTTCTATTTTAAAAAATTACAAAACATTACTACAAGAAACAAAAGGAGACCTGGAGAAATGGAAGAATATACCTTGCTCTTGGACAGGAAGACTCAATATTGTGAAAATGACAATACTACCAAAAGCAATTTACAAATTCAATGCAATCCCATTACAAATACCAATTATATTCTTCAATGAGATGAAAAAAGGCACTCTCCAACATCAGCTGGAATGGAAAGAGGCCCCAAAGAAGCAAAGGAATACTTAAAAAGAGAAAGAAGGTAGTAGGTATCTCACGTCCTGATTTCAAATCCTTCTACACTGCTGTGGTGGTCAAGACAACATGGTACTGGTACAATGATAGACACATGGATCAATGGAATAGAATTGAGAACCCAGAAATCATCCTATCTACCTATGGACAATGGATTTTTGACAAGGAGATGAAATCTGTTAAGTGGGGAAATGACAGTCTTGTTGGCAAAATTGGAAAACTATCTGCCAGAAACTCAAGCAAAATCCACATCTCACACCATACACAAAAACCACCTCACAGTGGATCAAGGACCTAGGATTAAAACCAAGGACTATAAAAATTCATTAGAGAAAAGCTTGAAAGAACTCGAGAAGCCCTAATCCATAACATGAACAGTCTTCTAAGCATCATGAAAACCTACAACCAGGAAAGCATGAAATCAATGAATGGGACCTTCTAAGAATCAAGTCCCTATGCACACCCAAAAACTTCTCTAACAGGGTAAAAAGGGAAGCCAGAGACTAGGTAAAAATATTTGGTAATGACAAATCAGATAAGGGACTTATATCTAGATTTTATAAAATACTCGAGTGCCACAAGAAGATAAGGGTAAACAACCCAATTGAAAAATGGGCACAGGATATAAACAGACACTTCACCAAAGAAACATTCAGATGGTGAACAAACACATGAAGGAGTGTTCAAAATCCCTAGCTCTAAGAGAAATGCCATGTAATTTACAAACTTTGAAAGCCCACACGAGGGTTACCTATTAGTCAGTGCACACTCAAGGCCATAATTTTTTTAACTAATATTTTTCTTTGAGTTCTGATAAAAGCCATAGCTGAATAAGGTACTATTTCACTTCCTCTCTCACCTGGGCAGAGATCTCTATGTTGTGAAAATATTATTAGCTAGAAGATTTTTAGTTGAAATAAAGACTATAATTGAAGTATTGAGCAATTTTAATATGCCAAAATTTCACAATTCTAGGCTGAAAACACTCCAACTTTGATCAAAGTGTCTGTAATTACAGTCAATGCTTACAAATTAATGCCTCAAATTTATAATGTATGCCCAAAACCAACAAAATCTTTCCATAATTAGGATATCTAAGTTAAGTATGAGGTTTATAATCCACTTAATCTGATCAATTATTTATCTATTATTTTTGAACCGATTAATTATAATCAAACAAACCACCTTGTTCCAAGGTCTCAGATTTGGGGGCTTCCTCAAATCTTGAAAGGAATACAGACTTGGGGTCCTTGTGTCTTAGCTAGATATTAGGAAATTTGTATTGTGCTCAGTTGTTCCCTTGTGTAATTATTTGATTGGAAAAGAACTCATATTTTCAAAACAAGATTTATGGCAGAAATCATTGTACGAATTTACAATGTCTTATTGTTAGTGGCTTCAAGTCAATTCTGACCCATGATGATCCTAGGAACAACAGACCTAAACCTTGCCCAATACTGCGCCGTCCTCACAATACCCGATGTGCTAAAATCAGTTGTTGCTGTCACTGTGTCAATCCATCATGGTGAAGATTTTCCCTCTTCTCCCTCAATTTGACAAACTTGCTGTCTTTTTCCAAAGACCAGTCCTTGCTGATATTAAGCCCAAAGCATATGAGACAAAATTCTCACAATATTTGTCTCTAAGGAACACTCTAATACTTGTCTCTTAGGAACTCAGTGTAGTTTAGCAATTCCAGAGGCATTCAGTTCAAATCCACAAGCTGCACCATGAGAGAAAAATGAGCATTCTCCTCCTGCGCAGTTAACTGTGCTTAAAACCAATGGAGGGTCAGCTGTCGGTTGGTTCTGACTCGATGGCACACAGCAACAAGTAGTATTCTGGCTGCATTTTTTGTAAGACAGATTTTTGTTATTCTTTTAGCAGTTCAGGGTATATTCTGTATCCTTTGGCAACACACAATAATTTAAAGTCATCAATTTTTCTTCTGTCTTCCTTACTCATTGCTCAACTTTCACATGGATAAGATTCGAGTGACATTACCACAGCTTGGGACAGATACACCTTAGTCTTGAAACGAATATCCTCACTTTGTAGCACTTTAATGTGGTCTTCGACAACACATTTGCTCAATGTATTGTGGTTTTTTTTTCTTTTTTGACAGCTGCTTCCATGGATATTGATTGTGGATCCAAGGAAAATTAAATTGTTGGCACTGCAATCTTTTCTCCATTTATTATAATGTTGTCTCCAGTTGTGAGAGTTTATTGTTTTCTTTATGGTTGCAATCTATAGTGAAGGCTGTTATGTTGCTGTCATGTACCATAGAGTCAGAACCCACCCATAGCTGATCCTTGCGTGGGTTTTCAAAGGCATTTAATTGTACAGGAGGAGATTGCCTAGCCTTCTCCCACAGAGCTGGCTGGTGGCCTTGAACCTTGTGCCTTTGGGATTGCAGCACAGCTTGAAGACTACTGTTGTTGTTGTTATGTGCTGTCGAGTAGCTTACAACTTATAGCGACCCTATGTACAACAGCCCTAAACTCTGCTCTGTCCTGTGCCAATCGCACTGCCTCTGACACACCCATCCCGATTACCCCAGTCACTGAATCAATCCACCTCATAGAGGGCCTTCCCCCTCCTGCGCCGTCCCTCCACCCTACCAAGCATGATGTCCCACTCCAAGACTGGTCCCTCCTTACAACATGTCCAAATATGTTAGACAAAGCCTCAGAATCCTTGCCTCCAAGGAGCAGCCCGGTTTAACCCTTTCCAGGATGAATCTGTTTATTTTCCTAGCAGTCTATGGTACCCTCAATACTCTTCTCCAGCAACATAGCCCAAAGGCATAAATTCTCCTTCTATCCTCCCTAGTCATTGTCCAGCTCTCTGATTCATAACAAGTGATTGCAAAGACCATGACCTGTATCAGATGCACCTTAGTTTCCAGGGAGATATCATTGCTCTTCAGAATTTTGGAGAGGTCCCTAACATCAGACTTTCCCATATCAATATATCTTTTAATTTCCTGGATACTGGTGCCAAGAGTGTTGATTGTGAAGCCTAGCAAACTAAAGCTGTGAACAATCTCAAAAATTCTTCAGTAAACACTTCGTATCCTATTCACTTTCTGCAAGCAAGACTGTGTCTTCAGTTCTTTCAGATTGAGAAATGCTGAGCCTGTTTATCCTTTTATATTTTCTAACTCCAGGTCCTTGTATATTTCTTTATACTATTTTGCTTTGTCTTCTTAAGTTATCTTTTGAAATTTTTGTTGAGCATTTTTATTTCACCCTTTCTTTCTTTTCCTTTAATTTCTCTAAATGAAAAAGAAGAATGTTTCAGAGGGTTTTTTTAACATTCATTTTTATCTTTTCTTTTTAATGACCTTCCTTTTTCTTTCTTGATGGATGACCCCCTTCCGCAGCATATCTGATTTTCAGTTGTTAGTGCACAATGCATCACATCTATTCTTCAGATGGTTTTAAAATTCAAGTAGGTTAAACTCAAGGTTGTTGTCGGTGTTAGGTACCCTTAAGTTGGTTAAAATCACAGTGACCCTATGAAGAGCTGATCTGATCATTACCCTCTCATTCATCATCCCCATGATCTCAGATAGCTTAAGTCCGTTGTTACACTCACTGTATCAATCTATCTTGTTAAGGGTCTGCCTTTCTGTCTTCGTCCCTCTCCCATTCCCAGTATGAGGTCTTACTCCAAGGACTGAATCCTCCAAGAATATGTCTAAAGTGAGATGAATTCCACCATCCTTACCTCTAAGGCGCACTCTCTTTACACTCACTTCAAAACATATTTGTTTGTAGTTTTGGCAGTCAAAAGGTCTAGAATAGTCTTCCTCAACAACACAATTCAAAGGCATCAATTCTTCTTTTGTCATCTTTATTCATTGTCCAGATCTCAGATGCATAGGAAGCAACTGAAAACATCAAGACTTGTAACAGGTGCATCTTAGTCTTCAAACTGATATCCTTGCTCTTTGGCATCTTAAAGACATCCTTGCCAACAGATCTCCCCAGTGAAACACACCTTTTGATTTCTTGACTGCCCCTACCAAGAATGTTGACTGTGGAGCCAAGTAAAATGAAAAAAAAAAATATTGACACTTTCAAGCTTTCCTCCACTTATCATGATGCTGGTCCCATGGTAAGGATTTTGTTTTCTTACTGTTGAAACGTAACTCATACTGAAATCTGTAGCCTTTGTGAGTGCTTCAAGTCTTCTCCATTTCCTGCAAACAAGGTTATGTCATCTGCATAACACAGGTTGTTGATGAGGTCCGCCAATCCTGATGCTACACCCTTCTTCATACAGTCCAGTTTACTGAACAATTTGCTCAGTATATAGTTTGAGTAGGTATGGAAAGAGAACACAATCCTGATGCGCACCTTTCCTGATTTTAAAGTATGCAGTGTTCCTTTCATCTGTTTGAACAATTATATTACCAGAATTAAGTGTACATGTGTGCACACGCGCGCGCGCGCACACACACACACACACACACACACACACACACACACATCAAAACACTATTTTGAAGACTGCTCTCATTCATAGAGACCTTTCCTCTTGTTCCTAAAGCTGTTAATTGTTACTGGAGAAGACTTCTCATCTTTCTCCTTTGCAGTCCTTGTGGGTTGAAATCCTCGAAACAGAATTATGTTTAGCAGCATAACATCCATATATATCCATATATCCATAACATACTATGCCACCAAAGCAAGCTAGCTATACAAAGACATAACTATATCAATGTATACATTCACGCACATACCATTAAAAAGGAATGAGAATGTGAAGAAATACTGATTCCAGGAAAAGATAGGGACAACTTGTGTAAAAAGATTCAGAAACCAGCTGGAAGGTGTGCTAAAACCAGCTTTTAGTGATCTTGAAAATTTTGATTATCATAAAAAAATAATTATACTATACTGTATTTGTTGTTGTTGTTAAGTGCCGTCGAGTCACAGGCGACTGTAATAGATTGAATAAAGAAGAAAACTATGCCTTTTTATTTTGCTCTTCTAAATAAGCAAATAAAAAATTTGAAATATTAAGGAGGAGTTGTATGTTGACATAGCTTCACGTTGCTTTTTCACAAGAAATCGTAATTATAAATGTCAAAGTAAAATTCTGAAGTGCAGGAGCTTGTCAAAACGACCTTCATTAAGTGATCAAAGGTAAAAATCTTCAGTAACGGAACAAGTTTAGAAACAGGTTTTGCCTGATAGGATGTGAGGAGAAACGTATCAGTAAAAATGAATTACCTGAGTTGGTGATTCATTAGACTCATCAAATGGACCCAAACTGGGAATTCTATAACAATTGGTCGCAACCTTTAAAAGGATCAAGAAAATGAAAGTCAGCAATAAAATCTCAGAGTCTGCTCCAGATTGAAGAATAATGGATAGACATGCAAATATATAAATAGAAATGTAAAATATGGTTCTGAACTGGATCACTTTGCTGTAAAAACTACTATCACAAGAACATGGAAACAGCCCACATGTCCAACCACAGTCGAACAGATTGAGAAATTATGGTGCATTCACACAATAGAATACCACGCAGCATGCAGGAGCAATAATTTTATAAACTACTACCTAAGTTGGGAGAGACTGGAAAGCATTATGCTAAGTGAACTAATTCAGTCCCATAAGGACAAATATTGTACAAGACCCTTATTGTAGAATATTATGAGGATACAAGGGGGGCGGGAGCAGAAGGCTGAGGATGGGGAAGCGTTAATCATAGGGTTGCACAATTTGATGAGTGGAGGGAAGGGGTTGAAGAAATGGGAAAGATCTGGTGCGAAAAACAATGTATATGAACTTTGTAAATACACCAGTATACTTTCTAAAAAAAAAAAAAAAGAATATTTGGTGAAACCTGAATGGAATCTAAAGACTGATGAGCTAAACTTATGATTTCTCAGTGTTTAATGTCCTAGGTATGATTATTTTATTGCAGTTAAGAAAATTAATTATTCTCTTTTTTTTCATCTTATTTGAGTAAAAGTTTACAGATCAGAGCGCATTTTCATTCGGTCATTCGTAAACAATAAAAATATCTTTTCTAAAGGAAATGAAAGGATGATATGGTACTGAAGCGTTAAGGAGACACATTGCCTACCCAAAGGCAGGTAGTTTAAATCCATTAGCTACTTCTTGGAGAAAGATAGGACATCTGTTTCCATACAATCTACAGCCTCTGAAAACTGCTTGGATGATTGGTACTTTGCACTAAAAACAGTCATTTATTAAAGAGTATACAAATTTGTCTCTAATGTTTGATTTAATGCAGAGATGTGAAGACTTGATCCTGGTAATAGAACAAGCATTTGTTTGGATTTTACCTGATGTAATGGGGCAATATTGTTTTGTTCATTGAAACTGTACTTAGTGCAGAAAGGGGAGCTTTTCAATAACATGTATACTTTTCATACAGATTAAATAGGTATGGATAAAAGACACAGGCCCAACACACACCTTTCTTGATTTTAAACTATAGGGTGTTCCCTTGATCTGTTTGGACAAAAATTTCTTGGTCTGGTTTTAGGCTTCACATAACAACAATCAAATATCTGGAATCCCCATTCTTCTCAATGCTAGCAATAATTTGTGATGAACACAGTCAAATGCCTTTGCATCATTAGTAAAACACAAATAGACATTCTATTGATATTCTAACCTTTCAGCTGAGAACCATTTAACAGCAGTGATATCTCAGGTGCAACTGCCTCTTCCAAATCCAACTTGAACTTCTGGAAACTATCTGTAGATGTCTTGCTTCAGCTATTTTTTTGTATAATCTTCTTTAATTTCATGTGGTATTTTTAAGAGACTGGGCTTTATGAAGAAGAATATGGCATCAGAATGGAAGAGGAGGTAGAGTCATCAACAACCTGCATTTTGCAGATGACACAACCTGGCTGCTGAATGTTAGGAAGATTTGAAATACATGCTTCAGAAAATCAAAGACTATAACTATTTTTGGGTTTATTGTTTTTTTATATTGGTTTGCTTATGACGTTTGTATCCATTGTGTTTCACACTATTTTTATTGACAAAAATCATTCTTATCTATTAATCATTTTCTTATACTAGTTTTTTACAAAATTAGAACACAATGTTTTTCAAATCAGATTCTTCCAATTTCCCTCATCCCCCATCAAATTGTACAATCCCATGATTATTGCACCCCCCTCCAGTACATCCTCATGTGCATCCTTGTGCTTCCCCCCCCCCTTGGATTCTCATTCTACAAGAATGGTTTTATACACTATTGGTCCTTGTAAGTCTGAGTCAATTCACTCGGCATAATGTTCTCCAGTCCCTCCCAAGCTAGGTAACAATTTACAAAATCATTGCTCCTGCATGCTGCATAGTATTCCACTGTGTGAATGTACCATAATTTCTCAATCCATTCAATTGTGGTTGGACATCTGGGCTGTTTACATGTTCTTGCAATGGTGAGTAATGCTGCTATGAACATTGGTATACAAATATCTTTTTGTGCCTCAGTTCTCATTTTCTAAGTGAATATTTCAAGCAATGGAATATCTGGGATATAAGGAATTTCTATGTTCATCATTTTGAAGAAGCACCAAACTGCCTTCCAGAATGGTTGTACCATTTTCACAGTCCCATTAACAATGCATAAAAGGTCCTATCTCCCCACATCCTCTCCAACATTTATTACCTGCTGTCTTGTTAAACTTTGCCAGTGTTACTGAGTGAGATGATATCTCTTGCAATGGTGAATAATGCTGCTTTGAACATTAGTATACAAATACCATTTGTAAAGACTACAGCTGTTGATATAGATTACAGCTCAACATGAAGAAAACAAAAATTCTTGTCACTGGACTGATAGACAACTTCATGATAGTTGAAGAAAATAGTAAAGTTATTAATGATTTAATCTTGTTTGAGTGTACAATTAAGATATTTAGTACCATCACTAAATAAATCAAAAGACATATTGTGTTGAGGAAATCTGCTTTCAAGGACCTCTCTAAAGTGCTAAAGAGCAATGATGTCAGTTTAAAGACTAAGATGCACCAGATTTAAAATATAGTCTTTTTAATCACTATCTGGAAGCTGGACAATTAATAAGGATACCAGAAGAAGAATTGATGCCTTTGAGTTATGGTTTTGGAGAAGAGTGCTGAAAACCCCATAGACTGCCAAAACAACAAACATGTCTTGAAGAAACTAAAACCAGGGTGCTTTGAGAGGCAATAATGGTAAAACTTTTTCTCACATATTTTGGGCATGTTGTTAGGAGGGAACATTACTTGGGAAAAGACATTATGCTTGGAAAGGTGGAGGGTCAAAGAAAGAGAGAAAGACCTTCAAAGAGATGGATTGAGCCAGTAACTGTAACAATGTCAGAAATGACTGAGATGTTATAAGATAGGACTGGGTTCAGATCTGTTGTTCTCTATGAGTTGTACATGACTTGATGGCACCTAATAACAACAGTAACATTAATTTCATGACAAATACTGATATTTTTCTGTAACCAGAAAAGCACTCCCCATTGTGTTTAATCAGTGGTTGGAATTGCAACACTATGAACAAAAGCTTTGGATCCTGTTCTATCTTGTGCCATCCTCACACTTCCTAAGACACAAGGGCTCATCGCAGCAGCCACCACGTCAACCTACCTGGTCGAGGGTCTTCTAATCAGTTTGTCTCAAAAAACTTGTTGCTATTTGATCTGACCAATTAATAACTGACCTCCAGCTATTGCCAAGTCTGTGAATTATAGAGGAGGAGATTGCCCATCTTTCTCCCTGTGGTGTGCTGGGTGTTTCAAAGAGCCAGCACTGTGTAAGAATTACAATCTCCCCCATATCCTTGCCAGCATGTGTTACATGCACTTTCTTTATGTGATTTTTCTCTAATAAATTTTATGTGATTTTTAAAATCTAGATTCTTCTCTCCTCTGGGCCAGGAGCTCTGGTGGCTTAATAGTAAGGGATTGCACTGCCAATTCAAAACATACATAGTTCCAATCCACTAGCTGTTCCTCAGGAGAAATATGGGCAGTTTCTTCTTGTGTGATTTACCATCTCCAAAAACTCACTGCAGGGTCAGCTGTGGGTCGCTTCTGACTTGACGGTACTCAACAACTACAACAATCTTGACCATGACACCTTGATCATGCTATAATTTTAACAACTTTCACATTTTATTATTGAGTCACTAGCTGTATTTCTGGTGGGACTGAAAATTTTTTCAGGTGAAAGACTTTCTTTTTCTTTGTATTTTCAAGAGTCTTGTAAGTAAAATATACGTACTAGATTATTATTGAATAAACAAGGAGCTGAATACTTTAAAATATTTTTTCCTTAGTTTGCTCACTTAGTCAACTATTCATTCATTCACTGAATAAGTGTTCCTTGAACATTTAATATACTAAAAATATTGTGAAGATTACAAAACAAATGAAAAAGTTTGTTTTTAAGAAATTTTGTATTTTCCTTTTCATGGGAAAAAGAGACACAATTGAGAAAGTACATAGAATAACATTTATGCTTTAAGTGAGAAGATAGTAGGTAGACCTCAAATCAAACTGTCTCCTTTCTGTTGAATTTAGAAGTTTGCAAAGAACCTTGAAATAAGAAAGTTGTCCCGTACCAGCAAGTTAGAATCAATTCATAGCTGACCCTCCAGTGGGCTTTCTGAAGCAATAAAGGGCACAGGAGGAGATTGTCTATCTCTCTCTCAAGGATTCAAATTTAGTGCCTTTTGCTTTGGCAGTGCAAGTCCTTACCACTCAGCCACGAGGGCTCTGGAATAGAGTCTGAGTATTACCTGATTTACTGAAATTTGCCAACTCCCGGGGGATAAAGATGTGGCTTCCCAAAAGAGTGTTTCTAGAAGTTGGTCTAGAAGTCCTCCATGCAATATTGTTCTTAGGTGCCATCAAGCCCACTACAATTCACAGTGACCCTACTAACAGGAGTTGTGCCCTATTCTGTACTATTCTCATGATCTCAGATGTAAAAGAAATAAAAGCCCAGAAATCAATTGGAAAGAGAGACAGGGAGGAAGAGGAACAGAGGAAGGGGTCGGGGGAGGGGAGACAGAGAGGAAAAAACCTGATTAGAACCCATGGTATGTTTTAAAACCTCACCCTAACTCTCTCCACCTGTAGGGGGAAAAACAGCCAATGAAATAAAGAACCAAACATAAATTTACATGTCAACATGGTGCTCTGTTGGTGAAGTGTGTAAAGAGTTGTGTTTTTAAAACCTGAGGTATGTGATTTGAGTTTGAGAGAGAGATAGGTCTTCTCTTTCTGTGACTCTATACCTTTAGCTGCATCATGGTTTTTTTGTAATCCAGAGGGCACGTGATTCGAGGCCACCAGCTGCTCCATGGGAAAAGGATGGGCACTCTCCTCCTGTGCAATTAACTGCCTTTGAAAACCCTTTCGAGGGTCAGCTGTGGGTTGGTTCTGACGCTACAGTACACAACAGCAACAAAAAATTCCAACTGACAACATGTCCAAGAATGTGTGACGAAGTTTGACCATTCTTGCCTCCAAGGAACTCTCTGTTTGCACTTCCTCCAAAGAATGCTTGTATCATCTTTCGGCAGTCCATGTACTCTTCTCTTTATTATAGATAAACTGAATAATTGTACTGAGTCATCTCTCTGTTTGATGCAAGAAGATCTCTAAATTAAGGAAATTGAGGAATAGAATGTCTTTGTTTTTCCATGTGTTAATCCAGGAGACTGATGATTTTTCATCTACCAACTCTAGTCTGCTCTGGCAGAGGTTTCTGTGCCTCGCTTCATTCTCCCCAGGGCTGCCCTCCATGGTAACTCAGCAGCAAATGTAACTCCTACTAATGGCCAGAGACTAACTATTTATTGTATGGTAACATTTAATCATTTGAAATTTTGTGCAAAATAGAATTCAATCAGACATCATTTAAGCTCTTATTGCAAACAGTAAACAGGTTAAAAGGAATTGAGTATAAGGATATTCAAGCAAAGATATAAACCCACTTAATTAGATAATTTTTAAAGAATTAAACAGAACTACCAAAAATTATACTTGTTAAAACATGACATTTATTTTTCTTATATATTTTTTTTTACATTGATGGTGAGTGTATTGACATTTTTCCTCTTTCTTTAGGACTGAATAACTAGTGACTACATTAAGAAACTGACATAATTACAAAGTATTGATTTCTATGCCATCTTACATTTACAGGGAAGAATGTTTGTTTTTTTTAAAATGTACATACAAGACTACACACTCTGTATTTCCCCTGTTCACTGGCAAGGGCATGCTGGACATCCTGGATAGAAGATATTTGATCATTTTTTAGCTCACAAATGTCAGCTAACCTATCAGTGAGTATGAAGATTCATCATCAGATATAATTTCCACACTGGCTCCTATGGCCCCAGGGTAATCACATTCTCTTTGCACGCTGCCTTTATTCAAGATTATGGGAAAGGAAGTTGAAGCCCAGGAAAAGTGATTAGACTTCAGGTTCCAGCTGGTTGTGGCTGTCATGTGCGTTAAAGCGATTGTCATGTTCTGTGCACTCAGGGACCTGAAAAGAAAATAACATGAAGGCACTTTAAAATCCCTTCTCATCCCTTCTCCCATCTCCCCTGGCTCTGTCCAAAGTTAGCACGAAAAAAAACGTCTCTTTTGTTTGTTGAAAGTATTACCTAAGCTTAAAAGGATGGGGATTAAAAACTGCTTCAGGTGGGGAAAAGAACTAAAATATTTATCCCACCCACCTTGAATACATTCCCCAAACCTGCTCTCCCTGAAATTCCTGTTCAACACGCTCAAGCATCTGTTAGCTTTGCAGGGAAAAAAATGGAAGGACCGGGGAGGACTTGGAGGGCAGAAGGAGACTGATGTCTTGTTGCTTATAGATGTTGTGGTGGTTAGGTGCCTATGAACAGCAGATTGGAAAGTTGGCCTATGCGGAGACAGTGAAGATGGTACTGCTTGCTCATAGAACATCTGTAAAAGTGCGGGCCTCTTTATAGGTCTTCCCTGAGACTCTGCAACATGGCCTATTCTTTTTTTGCCTACCTTTATATTAGATATAAAATCTTATACAATGGGCTCAAGTATTCCTGGTATTTCTATGATTAGCTTTCCTATTGTTCTGAGAAATGGAAGGCCATTTACCACCTGAATTCTGTTTTGCCTTCATCTAGTTCCCGCATTAAGGGAGTTCTGGTAGTCCAGTAGGTAAAGGAGTTGTTCTGCCAATCCAAAAGCAAGCAATTAAAATAAGGCATCTGCAACTGAGGAGAAAGATGGGCAATCTCCTCTTGTAAGATTTATGTCCTCTGAAAACTCAGGTTCAGCTGTGAGTTGGTTTTGACTCAGCTACACGGAGTGGATGAGGGAGTTTCTGCTTTGGCAAGTAACATAATTTTTTATTTAGTCAGGCCTGGGAACATGCCTCAGTTTTTATAAATATGGAATTCATTCCATTTCATCACACGAATTTCACACAAATATTTGGCTTGAGGTGAGTAAAACTTTTAATAGTGGGGTCACCATTTATGCCTTTGTTTAAAATGCTGTGCCAATTGCTTAAATTGTTGCTACCAGATCTATTCTGACCTCTGGTGACCTTACGTATGGCAGAATGGACTGTGCTTCATAGGATTTTCAAAGGTTCCTTTTTTGGAAGTAATTCTCCAGGACTTTCTTCCAATGCTCCTTTGGGGCCAACTTTTCAGTTAGTAGCTATCACTGAACTGTTCATGTCACCCAGAGACTTAAGGACACTGTTCTTTACCTCCCAATAAACAGAGTCGTCATAGCAGTTCTGATCCGTTGGCTGTTCCCAGATGGGTAACTTTAGAATTAAACCTGTGAAAATGTGGGACAGTGGAAGGATGGGTTAGGTTGCTGAAAAGGAAAATGGCATCACACCTTAATTAACATACAATTAGAAGCTCATCTTGAGATAACTTGGTTACTTTATGGTTAGCAGTTTAGAATATTGCAGTATTTGTCAATTTCCGTATTTATTATTTCTTATTCTCAGGGCACGGGGTACAGTAAAACGTTTCTTTCAAATGCTGACCTGTAATCAGCCCTCCAACAATCGCTGTTCCGATAGAAGAGCCCAGTGCTGCTGCCTGCATGGCCATGGTAGATCTAGGAAAAGAGTGGGGGAAAAAACGTGTTTTATTATTTTTTTTTCCTTGACACTGGAAAGCTAACCTCACTAAGAGTATGAATGCCTGCCATCTTCTGGCCACAGTGCAGTATTACATACCAAATGTAAATCTTATTTTTCTTACATTTTTATTTTTTTTAAACTTTTGAGCCATATTTAAAAAAAAAATCCTCAAAGTATATAACATTTAACCAAGAACCACACTTAACATTAGATTTAGAAATGACCACAAAATCTTCCTTAGGAAGAGTATATTTAATACCAGGTTCTGATCCCCTTTTGGATTCATTTATTAAGTTCTGCCAGCTTCACTTACAGATACAAAAAATAAGGTAATATCCAAAACAAAGTTATGTTACTATCTCTCCTCACCCTATTTCAATATAAACAATTATTTTAGTCACTACACAGGCTTTATAAGAATAATACGCTCCAGAACATATTGCAGAGAATATATTAAAGTATGCATAAAGATATGAAAGTAAATCTTTGTCATATTAGACGTCACAATGTTAAAATAAAATTAGCGTTTTATTTTAGAAACGAAAGTAAATCTTTACTATATTAGAAATCACTCTTATGTTGTTATGTGCCTTGTTGTATAGCTATAGTAATTTCTCTAAATTCATAGAGTTTTCAGAGGAAGCACACTTTTTAGGAAGCAGATGTCCCTCCTGCTTCCAAAACTATTTTAATCTGGGAGCTCCACCAAACACTGTTCACCATGGGTAACCATTATGGCATTTGACAAAACAGTGTCACAGTGTTTAGCATCACTAACTCTGCACAGCAAATTGGCAGACCAGTGCTATACTACTCAGAAGAATGTTAAAAGGAGGCCTGAGGGGGCCCAACTCCCTTTTAAATAAAAGGCCAAATTCAATTAGCTCTCACACAGTTGTGGAAACAAACAGTCCACGCCTGAGCCTTAACCAAAGTCCAGTAAAAATAGCTCACAAGTGAAAGAATATGTTAAAAATAGTGAACTTGTGTGAATATACCACAGCTTCTCTACCCATTCGTTTGTTGATTCACACAATGGAATATTATGCTGCATTGAAAAACAAGGAACTCATGCAAAAGTATTCAAAATGGGTGACCCTGGAAGACATTATGCTGAGTGAGGTATTTCAGTCTCAAAGGGACAAATGCTATATGGTACCACTGTTGTAGAATGAGGCTGACATTGGGGTGGGGGTAAGACTGAGAAAAACTGGATGAAATATGTTTATGGCATTGAAGTCTTTTGGGGAGAGAATAGTTTAAAAGTATTATATTTTAGAGCATTATGTTTATCGTAAGAGTACGGAATGAGGGTTGCAGCGTGGATTATATTTGGGGTTGGGGGTGTAGTTGGGGGATGTGTGTGGGGGATTGTGTACCAATAAGGGAGTTTTTCTTCTGCTTTTGAAGAAGAGGAGCAAAGGGGGGGGTGAGAAGAAGGGGGGGGGCGGGGAGAAGGGTGCAACAATGAATGAATGGGATTCCAAAATCTCTATAGATGTTCATTGAAATGAAAAGTAAATAAATAAATTTTTAAAAATACTCCATATATTCAAGGATGATGGAAATGAGTCAATGTATTTAGATGTTTTAATAATGTAAAATTCTGTAGCTCTTCCACAGAGAAAAATTAGCTTACACCAAATGGTTTATATTTCAGTTTTAAAGTTTATTTTGTAATAAATGCTACAATAAAAATGGAAAAATGAAAGATGTTAAAAAAAAGAAAGGAGAGATGAATTCAAGTCACTTTCTCTGACTTTTTTTTATGCCAATAAAATCACCAATTTTTTTTAAATTAAAAAAAAATAGTGAACTTGTGTAAATATGTTATCTCTTATTGCCATCAAGCCAGATCTGATTTAGAGTTAACCCTCCTGTGGGTTTTCAGGGGCTGTAAATAGCTTAGGAGAAGAATGTCCCTCTTTCTTCCATGGAGTAATTGGTGGGCTCAAACCACCTCCCTTCATGTTGGTAGTACAACTCCCTTACCAACTGGATCACCAGAACTCCTCCAAGATGCTGTGTGAGGAACAAAAGAACCAGGAATGAAAGAATTTGCTTTTATATTCCACAGCGTCTCACTCATCACAGAGGGCTAATAAATAGTTGTTGAAAGGCTGAATCAGCAAGTAAAGGAGAATAGAGAGTTGGACAGTTTGCTGTGTTTTAGTCCCAGCTCATTATTCAAATAACAGAATGTGTTAAACGCTGATATTTTTTTGAGTTAAGGAATTTTATTTTTTATTGTAGAAAAAATTGTGTATGGAGAACAAGTGAAGGGAAAAAAGTTTAAAATTTTACAAACCCTACCTCTATAAACATACACATCTACTTTTAAAAAAATACCTAGCAAATACTGTTTTTATAAAAACACCTAATACTGCTTTTCACATTAGATCATGTCTTCAGTGTCCCTTTAATCCAGTAACTAAATCAGTATTATCATTTTAATTGCTTTATAATATTGCACTACACAAACACATGATTTTAGTCTTATTGGTTGACTATTAAGGTTGTTTTCAATATTTCACACACTAAAAATTTCTTGAGACTATATCATCTCATTAATATACTAGTGAACTTGTTCAATTATTTTTCAAAAAGAAATTCTATCTAGAAATGAATTCTTGGGTAGTAATTAAAAGTACTTAAGTACTTTTATAGTACTTTTCCATATAAAAACAGGTATGCCAATCAATATTCCCATGTCTCTAATTTAGCCAACATTTAGTATTATTAAAGGAGCTCTCGTGGTCTAACGGGTAAGGAGTTGCACTGCCAACCCAAAGGCAAACAGTTTCAGTCTACTAGTGACTCTGGGAAGAAAGATAAGCAGTTTCCTTCTGTGACTTACAACCCCGGAAAACCCACTGGAGGGTCAGCTGTGCGTTTTAACTGGATGACAATTAATTGCGTTTGAGTCAAGTCAGTGTTATTTATGATTTAACCTCCATCAATTTGTAAATGAATAACTGGTATCTTAGAGCTTTAATTTGTGTTTCTCTGACTAGAGAGTTTTTGTCTCTTATGTATTCCTTTATTTAACTAGACTATTTGTGTCTTTAGATAAGGATTTCCTAAGGCCTTTATAAGATATTAGTATTTTTTACAAAAGTGTTAATAAAATCAAAGAGATTTGTAAAATAATGGATTAAACAAACTTGTGGGCAGCAGTATTGGAAGCAAGCTGTCCCTCAATAATCTAACTTTCTCTCGCTCTATGCTTACCAAGAAATCTTGCATTTAAGAAATCTGAACAGTTTTGTGACTAAATACCCGGCTTCAGACACGTGTATATTTTACCTGCAGGGATGAGCCTTCTAAATTTTGTTTGACTCCCTGAGGAGAGATTATCTGTTCAAGTTCTAGACTTCAGCCATGGAATTACCCAAAGTCTTCCTAGCCAGAGAGAACCAGCCTCTGGGAACCAGACAAATGAGTTTTATTGTATCTCTGGAATTGGTTTGGGCATGCTGCTTAAGAATTTTCATCACCACTTAGAATATTTGCATAATGTGTGTACATAATAACGTTTAGGAGTTGAGCTCCTACACATGCCTTCTTGTTTATTGAAATTTATTTCTTGTTTATTGTTTATTGTTTGGTTTATTAAAATACTTTAGCGTTTCCTCTCAACCACTTGTTAACTCTCAGTGAAAGCAAAAGGAAAGTATGGATATTTCTCAGTGAGATTGTCCTCCACGTTTACAAAAGGGTTACAGAATGAAAATAAAATCAAGAAATGGGCCAAAGGTACATGGAGAAGATGAAGCAAACTTGCTGTTCAGTAGAAAGTACGTTGAAGTGAGTTTTTCCTAGTACTTTTTGCTATGAATTCCAGTGTGGTTAACTTTAAACTGCTCCAGTTGAAGTTAAGAGACTTCTTTTTCAAATTAATCAGGTTTCCAGTTGTTTATTTTTTAACTTTTTTACTATTTTTTTTATTTTGTATTGGTTATTTTACACAGTTTGTGTGCATTGTTTTCTACATTGGATCTTTTAATCAGGTGCATTTCCAGTGACTTTTTCTAAGCACACATTCACCTTTCATGCTTCTTCACAATTTCAATTTGCTTTAAAAATGGAATGGATTCCTGAATAGCCTGGACTTCATGTTCTTTCTAGATTTATTGATTGGATAACTTGTGTGTAAAAATGCTTCTATCTTATTGTATTAAAGAATAACTGATCACTTCACCAAAGAAGACATTTAAATGCCTAACAAGCACATGAAGAAATGTTCAAAATCCCTAGCTCTAAGAGAGATGAAAATCAAAACAATTATGAGATATCATCTCACCCCTGTAAGAATAGGAAAATTTAATAGAACAGAAAGCAACAAATGCCACTCAAGCAGAAATATGCACACCTATATGTTAATCGTGGCTTTGTTCACAATAGCAAGGAGTTGGAAACAACCTAAGTGCCCATCAGCAAATGAATGGATAGAGAAGCTATGGTATAGTCACACAATGGAATACTCTGCTGCATTGAAAAACAAGGAAATCATGCAATATTATTCAAAATGGGTGACCCTGGAAGACATTATGCTGAGTGAAATATCTCAGTCACAAAAGGACAAATACTGCATAGTGCCACTGTTGTAAAACAGGACTGACATTGGAGTTGGGAGGAGACTGAGAAAGATGGGATAAGTAATGTATACTGCACGGAAACAGATGAGGGAGAAAATTGTTTAAAAGGGATATATGATTAGGTAATATTGTAATGATAGGAGTCCAGAATGAAAGCTGCATAGTGGAGTGGACCTCGGGGGAGGAATTATATAACAATGAAAGAATTTTTCTTTTACTTTTCAAAGAGAAGAGTGTACTGGGGTGGGGGAGGAGTGGGCAGGGAGAAGAGGGCAACAATGAATGGATAGAAATCCAAAATCTCTGTAAATTTTCATTAAAATTAATAATAATAAAAAACAAACAAAGAACAACTGATCAACTTATGGCTTAATCACTCACATTCTCCTGGGCTTGACTGGTAGTTTTTGCTCTTTTTATTGGTTAACTAAATGTTTATTCTCCTCCCCACCTCTCTTTAGTCTGTATCCCTAAATGGGAAAAATCTAAAGCTGGTAGAAGTAGAAGGAATCTTAGAGTGGCTTAGAGAATAAATAGTCAAATAGTCCAAGCTATTCCTTTTATAAAAGAGAAAACTGGGAACCAGAGGGGTTGACAGACTTGTCAAAGACAATTTAAATAGTAGCTGACTTGGCCTGGAAGAAAACTCTCCCATCACCAGATGCCTCAAAAAGTGAGAGACAGCACTGCTGGACCTTGAAGTCAAGAGTACAATTCTTCCACTCACGTGTCAGATACACCCAGGGCCACCGCTACAATGCCAGCCAGTCCTCCCATGATGCCGGGTAAGCCATGAAGGTTGTGGACCCCACATGTATCTTGAATCCTTAGTTTAGATGCAAAAAATGGCTAAAATGGTGGGGGGAAAAATAAGAAGGTTCATTCATTTGAAAGAGATGCAGAGCTCCTTAACAGAAAGTAAAATGAGAGTGCAGGAATAATTAGATGTGCAGCCGAGTTCTCCCATCCCTGCTGCTCACCCAGTTCAGCTAAAGAATCTAAACACACTGGTAGCAAAACTGCCTTTTGCAGTCTTTTAATGGTTAGAGATGTGAAGGCGATTTACGCCAGGTCCCTCTTTTTCTTGCTTTGTTAGGGCATCTTAAATTCCCTTTAAAAAGCTCCACATCTTTAATTATACATCCAACAACAACAACAAAACCCAAGCAGGTATCAATGAAACTACCCATCCCTCCTTGGAAAGCTACACAAGTGCTTTACACACAGATATTCAGCTCATACTAAGTTATAAATAACTGTCTAATTCTTTCCTGAGCATAGAGGAAACCTCTTGAACACCAAGATAAAACTCTGAAAGCAAAGGACTCCCATACATTGGGAGATGCTTACAAAAGGAAACCTCAGGGATGTACTCTGCTCATAGAAGGTGGGAAAACAGGAAGGAGAGCATTCAATGCTTGACCTGGAGGGACTTCAATACGTACAGTCAGAAACTTAAACCCAATCACAGAGATGATTCCTGCAACGCCACCGATGATCATAGAGCCAAATGGATTGATCGCCATGTCTGCGCAAGTGCCCACAGCAACCCCTCCAGCAAGGGTTGCATTCTGAATGTGAACCTGTGGAGGACAGAGGCATGGATGAGATGAGGAGTTAAAGAAGGAACCAGAACTGGAGCCAGAAAAAACACGGGAGAAGAATGGAGACTTCAATGAGACTACCATGTTGTGTTCTCAGCTTAAAGAACTGCTGGGTTTTTTCTTATTTTTTTTAAAGAGGGGCCATTATATTTACAGAAAGTCTCCTCAACCCTCCAGCCCAAACAGTTGGCATTTGAAAACCTTTCTTTACAAGATTGTTTGATAGTGGTTATCAGTCTAATGAGAGAGAAGGGAGAAAATCAAAAGAACAAGTTTGTGCATGAGGCTGGGGTAGACACAGAGCAAATATTCAGCTGCATTTTCCTTACTTAGGACACTTATATGGTTTTCAGGGCTGAAAAGGGGACAATGAGTCTGTCTGATGTATATCCTATACAGTGAGCTACTTCTCAATATTCAGAAAGAGGAGGTAGATATTTTATACCAGAGAGAGCTTCTTTCTCAATTGTTTCTGTACTACGGAAGGGGCAGGAAGAACAACTGATTTCCACTAGCCAGATTTCATCAGTAAAATGATATTCTGTTATAACTGAGGAAGAGAGGTTATTCGTACTTTTAAAAAGGAGCTAATGAGCAATATAGATACCTGATTTTTGGTTTTCATTTGTCTCTCGAGTCAATTTTGTATTGAATTGAAATACATTCCTTAAATGAATTGTTGTTAATATTATCACTACAGTTATGATACCCTTTTCTTCTCCTAGGCTGAAAAAAACAAGTAACTGATCTGACAATCACACTACCTTCACTGTTATTTTTCCAACTTTAAGTCAAGAATCCCAGAATATCAATGTGACCTCAAAACATTAATTTGGGTGGTAGACACACATATGTGTTTGTGTGTGTGTATAAACTTTGATTTTGTTTTTCACTTACATGAAAACCTCAGAATCACACCAGTGTTCATATATTCCTCAACCCGTTTCCCCTAATAGTAAATCTTATGTAGCCATAGAACTAGGACGTTTACGTTAGCAATGCTTTTAAGCTGAAAACCTAATTAGAATTTTGGCTGCTTATATTCTTTTTTTAACTTTTCTTGATCCTACTCGTGATTCCACCCTGTATTCAGTTATTTCTTTAGGAAAAATATTTGTAGGAGAGAGGATAGATTCCGTTGGAACTATTACATTATATATTTTTTTTCTAGTTAAGAAACAGAAGATTCCTTTTTCTTAAGAGATATTCTCTAAGAACTTGGAAGTAGTTAGTGGTATCACTAAATAAATCTAGAAAGTTTGATTATTTTTTTTTAAAGACTATTATTTCCCACTAAAGGAGCTCTAGTGGCCTAACTCATAGGAAGTTTCACTGATAACTCAAAGATGGGGGCCTCTCTGGTGGTCCACATCCACTAGCAGAGTCTTGGGAGAAATATAGACAATCTCCACCTTTGAGGATTACAGGCTCAGAAACCCACTTGGGGGTCAGGTGTTACAACAACAATGAGTAAATGCTCCCAACTGAACTCATTGTTCTCAAGTCAGAATAGACTCATTGCCGACTCTCCAGTGGGTTTTCCTGAGGTGATGAATACTCATCTCTCTCTTTTGGGGCCACTAGTGGGTTTGACTGACAGAGATGCTCTGCTTTGGGTTAACAAGGCAGCTCCTTAAAGACTGTATCACCACAGCTCTATAACGCTTGAGTGAGGAGTGAGTGATTTTTTTTCACTAGGATGTTAATTCCTTGAGAACATTTTGTAGTTACCTCAATGTAAATTTAATGGATAAATAAATAAATGGATACATACTTTTTAAAAAATTTTCAAAATATTTCTTCAAGTTATGATATTTTTCAATTTGTCCCGGTATGTCAGCAGTAATACAGAAGTGATTCAGTGAAGTGACTGTCAGCATTCTTAAATGAAATGTCTCTGGGAGTTAATATGATACATACCATATCCAGTTTACCACGATGGGTAACAAGGCTGGAGAAGGCGTATGCTGTGAGCACGCAGGCAGCGAGAGAGAAGTAGGTGTTGACAATGGCCCTGTACTGCTTGTCTCCAGGCTCAGCGATAGCAGAATTAAAGCTCGGCCAAAACATCCATAAGAAAAGAGTCCCTGTAGCAAACCACAGAAGAGGATGTTGTTTGAGAACGTGAAAGACAGTCCAAGGGATCCAAGGTGCCTCAGTGTTATGCAGATGATACCTATCACTGTAGAAGCCACTGCTTTTCGATTTAATTATCGAAAAGTAACAAATCTATAAGGAAGAACGAAGCCTTTGAATTGTGATGTGGCAAAGAATGCAGCCCTGGATATCCTCACCAGGTAGTGCCAAGAAATCTGGAGAACAGATACTTGGCAAACTGAAAAAGATCGATGTTTATTCCCATTCCCCCCAAAAAGGTAATTCAACAGAGTGTGAAAATTAGTTAATAATATCACTAATATAACATGTAAGCAAAATCTTTCAGGAGATTATGTAAAGACCACTAAAATAGCATATCAACAGAGAACTGTCAGAAATACAAACTTGAGTTAGGAAGAGGTTATGGCACCAGGGATATCATTGCCAACGTCAGATGGATTTTGGCTGAAAGAAATAGTACCAGAAGGATGTCTGTTTGGTTTTATTGATTATGCAAAGACATTTGACTGTATGAATCACAAAAAATATGTTGCTGACTTTGAGAAGAATGGGAGCCACAGAACACTTGATTGTGCTCATGAGAAAACTAGATCTAGACCAGGAAGCTGTTATCTGAACAAAACAAGGGAACAGTACATGGTTCAAAATCAAGAATGAAATGTGTCAGGGATATATCTTTTCACTATACCTTTTAAATCTATATGAGGAACAGATCATTAAGGAGGCTGGACTTTATGAAGAAGAATGTGGCATCAACCACCTGCATTATGCAGATGATACTATCTTGCTCACCAAAACTGAGACTTGTAATTTCATTGGTGGAATTCTTCTTTGCCTGCATTCACTTTCTAGCCAAGTAAACTCAAGCACAGCCACCACCTGCCTGTCAATTGTCTTGTGTGTTGCTGTAACTCTTAAGAGCTTTTAGTAAATAAAGACCAGGAAGAAGAACCTGGCAACTGACTTCTATAAAATTAGCCAATAAAAACCCTATGGATCACACAGTCTGATTCTGTTATGCATGGAGTTGCTATAAATTGGGAAATGACTCCCAGGCAGCTAAGAGCAACAAGATCCTAAGAGAAAGGAAGAACAGAGAACCCACTTAAGCACATATCGCCTTCAAGGGCATTCCCCTGGAATGTCTTCACATTTATGGAGTTAATCCTTATGTCTACCCAAATAAACAAGAATTAGGCAAGTTCATTTCTACTCACCAATCATTGCAAACAAGTCTGAGTGGTACACAGATTCTTCATTTTCATGCCCTCTTCTTAGGCCAGAGCGATACAAGACACCTGCTACAGCCAAGCCAAAGTAGGCCCCAAAAGCGTGGATGGTCATTGATGCTCCAATATCAGAGGCCTAGGAACAAAGAACATCATTCTTATAAACAGAAGTTAAAGTGAGGCTTTCCACAGGAGGACCATCAAAGAAAGAACTGCATTGTTGGTTGCAAATGTGGAGAGAGAGTAAAACAAAAATACAGGCTTTGACCCAAACATGACTGGCTTTGAGTCCTCATTCTGGTGATGTGAATTTGTGTTAATTGTTAAATGTCTCTCAATCTCAGATTATCCATTAGAGTTTTGGTAATGTAGTCTATATAGGGAGTTGAGCTGCTAACTCAAAGGCTGTACTGTGAGAAAAAGTATTTGGTAATGACATGTCTGATAAGGGACTTACATCTAGAATTTATAAAGTACTCGAGTACCACAACAAGATAAAGATAAATAACCCAATTGAAAAATGGTCACAGGATAGGAACAGAAACTTCACCAAAGAAGACATTCAGATGGCCAACAAACACAAGAAGAAATGTTCAAAATCCTTAGCTCTAAGAGAGATGCAAATCAAAACAACTAAGAGATATCATCTCACCCCAGTAAGAATAGCAAAATTTAACAGAGCCGCAAACAACAAATGTTGGCGAGTTTGCAGAGAAACTGAAACCCTTATTCATTGTTGGTGAAAGTGTAAAATGGTGCAACCACTATGGAAGGCTGTATGGAGCTTTCTCAAAAAGTTGCAAATGACCCAGAAATTCCTTTACTGGGAATAAACCCTAAAGAAACCATAACTGCCACCCAGGCAGATATACGCACACCCATGTTTATTGAGGCTTTGTTCACAATAGCAAAGAGTTGGGAACAACCTAAGTGCCCATGGTATATTCACACAATGGAATACTACGCTGCATTGAAAAACAAGGAACTCATGCAATATTATTCAAAATGGGTGACCTTGGACGACATTATGCTGAGTGAAATATATCAGTTACAAAAAAGACAAATATTGCACAGTGCCACTGTTGTGGAACCAGACTGACATCAGGGTTGGGGTAAGACTGAGAAAAATTGGATAAATTAGGTATACTGCATTGAAACAGATGAGGGAGACATCAGTTTAAAAATGATATGTGATTGGTTATTATGGTTATGACAAGAGTCCAGAATGAAAGTTGCATAGTGGAGTGCACTTGGGGGGAGTAGGGGGATTGTATACCAATGACATAAGTTTTCTTTTACTTTTCAAAGAGAGGAACAAACTGGGGGAGGGGGTGGCAGGGAGAAAATTGCAACAATGAATGAATGGAAATCCAAAATCTCTGTAAACATTCATTAAAATTAATTTTTAAAAAATGCACCAGTGGGACTGAGGTTGAGTGATGGAAAATCTCCTATGCAAGTTGCTGTCTCAGAAACCCAAAGGAGGCTCAGCCATGTGTCAGTTCTGACTCAATGACAACGAGAGAGAGAAAGAGAGACAGAGAGAGACAGAGCGCGTGAGGACAAGGGCGTTATTAGTTATCTAAGGAGCTCTAAGAGTACAGGGAAGGTCAAAAATTTTAATCCACCAGCTGCTCCATGGGAGCAGGACAAGCATTCTCTTCCTGTGAAAATTTATAGCCTCAAAAACGTCAGAGAGATTCACTGTGAGTTGGAACTGATTCCCCCTATCTGACATAGTAGTCAAATTTAGGTTGGGACCATGTTTGTAAAATGTTAAAGTCCTTCTTGGGTCATCAGTATACTTTGGGTTGCATTTCCACAGTGGTAATGTCTTTGGTATAATAGAAAATATTATGTACAGCACTTGATGCTTAATGATGGTATTTGCATTCACTCGACATAGCATGACTAAATTCACGTAATTGCAAATCAAAGACATGAAATATTAAAAAGTTTTCCTCATTTCTTTTCCACTTTGCTGAGTAAAGCCATGAGAATCAACTGATGGCTAGAATTAATTTAACGAAAGATATTTTAATTCTCCTCAATATGTAGGATTGGCTCAGCTGTGTGTGTGTCTGTGTGTGTGTGTGTGTTTACACTTTTTGCCTCCTGGGGAGTGTTTCATGCTCTGTGCTTATTAAAGCAGAGAAATGATAGAAATTTACCTCAGATTTTTCAATTTGCTCCAATCTCCTTTTTCCTTTTGTGATGAGAAATGGACAGACATCTACCCTTTAGCACCCACAATCTGTTGGAATAATCCATTTCAGCAGTGTAACTCCTTCCAGTTTCCCAGCCACTATTAGCTTCTCCCCAGCTTGGGAAATCTTGCTTTGTTTTATCATGAAAAGTTATTTCAAAAGAGTGGAAGGCCAAAATTAGCCATCTTTGGACTTTAAAAATAACATATGTTTGTATCTTCTCTTAAATTCTCATATGTTGTTGTTATGTGCCATCGGGTTGCTTGCAACTCATAGGGACCCTACGTACAACAGCTCTGAAGCCTGCCCTATCTATCCTGAGCCAGTCTCACTGTCTCAGACATACCTATCCCCATAGTCCCAGTTACTGTATCAATTCATCTCATTCAGGGTCTTCCTTTCCTGTGTTGTCCCTCCACCCTTCTGAGCATGATGTCCTTCTCCAATGACTGGTCCCTCCTGGCCATGTGTCCAAAGTGTGTGAGATGGAGCTTTTAAATCCTTGAGCCCAAGGGGAAACCTGATTTCACTCTCTCCAACAGAGACCTGTTTTTTCTCCTGGCGGTTCAATACTCTTCTCCAGCACCACAACTCAAAGACATTGATTTTTCTTCTCTCATCCTTAGTTAATGTCCAGCTCTCTGATGCATAGCAAGTAACTGTGGAGATCATGACCTCGATCAGGTGCACCTTAGTCTCTAGACTGAAATCAGTGCTCTTTAGCACTTTGGAGAAGTCCCTGACATCAGGCTTCCCCAGTGCAAGTCATCTTTTGAATTCCTGATAACTGATGCCAAGAGTGTTGATTGCTGAGCTTAGCAAGCTGGAATTGTTAACCCCAATCTCTTTTCCCTCTTTTGTGGGTCCAATGGTGAGAATCTTTGTCTTCTTGATTTTGAGCTTTCATCCATATTGAAGACTACAGTTCTTGACCTTCTGCAACAAGTGTTTCAGGTCCTTCTCAGTTTCAACAAGCAAGGTTGTATCATCTGCATAAAGTAGGCTGTTGATGAGACTTCTTCCAATCCTGATGCCTGTTCTTCCTCATTAAGCCCAGCCTCCTGAATTATCTGTTCTGCATATAGATTGAAAAGATATGAAGACAGGACACATCTGTGATGCACTCTTCCTGCTTTTGAACAGTGCAGTATTTCTCTGCTCTGTTCTGATGACTACTTCCTGGTCCAAGTATAGGTTTTGTACAAGCACAATCAAGTGTTCTGGGATTCCCATTCTCATCAAGATTAATCACAATTTGTTGTGATCCACACAGTCAAATGCCTTTACACAGTCGATGAAACACAGACAGATATCTCTCTGGTACTCTTTGCTTTCTGCCGAGATCCATCTGACATTGGCTATAATGTTTCTAGTGCCATGGCTTCTCTAAATCCAGCTTGTTTTTCTGGTGGCTCTCTGTCAATGTACTGTTCCAATCATTTCTAGATAATCTTCAGCAAGATATTACTTGTGTGTGACATGAGTGATATAGTATGATCATTTCCACATTGCCGGGTCACCTTTTTTTTTTTGAATGGGAATAAACATGGCTCTCTTCCAGACAGCTGGCCAGGTTTTCCTCCAGATTTCTTGGCACAACCTGGTGAGCACATCCCGGGGAGCATCTATATGTTGAAATATGTCAATTATAATTCCATCAATTCCTGGGGCTGTATTTTTTTGCCAAGTCTTTCAGAACAGCCTGAACTTCCTCCTTCATCAACATTGCCTCTTGATCATATGTTCTTTCTTGAAATTGTTCTGTGTCAGCAAATTTTTTTGGTGTAGTGACTCTATATATTCCTTGTATCTTCTTTTTATACTTCCTAGATCGTTCAATACTCTTAAATATTACATACTTAATACATACAATAGCATCCTTAAGTATTACAACTCGAGGGTTGAATTTGTTCTCTCAGCTTAAAGAATGCTGAGCAAGTTTGGACCTTTTGGTTTTCAGATCTAGTTCTAACACATTTAATTATAGTACTTTGCTTTATCTTCTCGTGCTTTATAAATAGGAAATGATTATTGTAGAAAATACAGTGTAATGAAAGGATTTATGAGATTAGGAAAGTCTGAGCTTGAATCCAGGTTTAGGAAAGTCTATGATTATCTAGATAAATGGTAATAACAGTAAAATTTACAGTCCAGTGTTGTGAAGAAGACATAAACAATATTTATAAAATTTTTCATATACAATAAACCCTCTATAAATTATGGTTAATTTTTACTATTTGCTGTGGAGTCACTATCACCAGACATGGAGTTCTAATGTTAGAAATAAGGGTTTACCCTTATGTGGAGTGGGCACTTACTATGTACTTGGCTGGAACCAATATCTAAAGCATAAATCCTTTATTCCTTACCTTAAATATTTCACCAACAAGATATTCATTGCCAGCAAAGATAGTAATCTCTATAATAGTCATGATGAGCAATTGGATTGGGCTTGTTTTTCCCAAGACAGCTCCAAAAGAAATCAAAACTGTAGCTGTACTGAAGTCTGCATTTATCATGCTGAGGGGAAAAGAAGAAAAAAAAAGATTAACAATAAATTATTGAATACAATGAAGGACCATGTATATCCCAAATGAAATGAGATGCTGTAATAAGCTATTAATCAACTGAATCTGTTTCAATTCATGGCAAGCTTGCATCTTTAAGACCTGTGCTCCAGAATTTTCAGTGGATGAATTTTTGGAAGTAGATCGATCTCTTCTGAAGCAACTTTGAGTGGACTTGAACCTCTAACTTTCTCCTTAGTAGTGAAGCACATTAAGCACATTTGCACTAACCATGGACTCTGAAATGGACTGCATATCATCTTACCCAGAGTTCAAGGCTTTTCTCTTCACCAGTATCCCACTTTACCAGTGTCCCACTAGGTATATTGTCCAGGCCTACACGTATTGTCCCTAATGTACTTACTTCTTTTCTCTTCCTCTCACTATCTCATTCCATTGTTCTAATAATTTCTTTGTGTTTACTCACCTTTTCATAGTGTTATATTTTAGGGTTTTATTACGTTTTTGTCTCTCTGATAAGTGGATTATCTTCTGGAGCAGTAGTTTACCCTTGTACAACAAAGAGATCATGTGTTTGCATTTAAAGTACATAAATAAAAGACATAAACAATAAAAAAAAAAGTACAATCTTAGGAATTAATAGAGGATCCCCACCCCCAACCCCCCGGCCCCTTTGTAGCTGAGAAGGAAGAAATAATACTTTGATCAAGAGAATTAGTTATTCACCGATCTGAAGGTGTGACTTAGCTGGTAGAATCAGGCATTGCTTTGGACCCTTTTATTCCAACAATCTTTCTTTACCAAAGAGAGGTAACTTTCCAGGCAGTTCAGACCTCATGACAAGCGACGAAGCGAAGCAACCATTGCTTTGAAACATCATAAGTTACTGAAAACTAAGAGATGCTTACCTTTTGATACCTATGTGAATTTTCTCCCCATGGCTGTGAAGGAGCCCTTGTGCTATTGTTCCCCACTGAAGGCCTAGAGCAGCGATAATGAAATTGAAGCCAACACTACCGAAGCCATACTTCTTCAGGAAGGTCATGAGGAAGCCGAACCCAATGAATATCATTACATGTACATCTTGGAACACTGGAAAAGAGCAGAGGACAAACAAATCTGTGTTGAGGGAACAGACAAAGAAGGAGACGGTGTTTCACTGTTGTCACCATCTGCTGTAGAGTTAGTTAGCGCTACACTCATGGCGGCTGCATGCACAGTGGAGCAAAATGCTTCCCTGCCTTATGCCCTCCTCCTGACTGCAAATCACATCATTCTGATATTTGTATTTTCAGTGCCTGATTTTGAAGCCGATTACCAGGTCTTTTTTCCTAGTCTATTTTAGTCTGAAAGCTAAAATCGATTCAATGTTATAGCAATGTACAAGTGTCCACTGAAAAATGAATGGTGGCTGCAAACAAGATTCATTGGCTAGGAATCAAATCCAAATCTGCCATATGGAAGCTAACAATTCTGTCAGTGAATGGCTGCTGCCCACTAAGAAGGTTGTTGTTGTGTATCATAGAGTTGGAACCAACTCATAGCTGACCCTCCAGCAGTTTTCAGAGGCAGTTAATTGAATGGGAGGAGATTGTCCATCCTTCTCCCATGGAGCAGTTGGTGACCTCAACCTGCACAGCTTCCTGCCATTAGGCCACCAGAGCTCACTAAGAGGTTTATTGTGGTTGTTATGTGGCATCAAGTAGCTTGTGACACATAGCAACCCTGTGTACAACAGCCCTGAAATCTGCTCTATCCTGTGCCAACTTTACTGTCTCTGACACACCTACCCTCATTACCTTAGTCACTATATCAATCCATCTCATTAATGGTCTCCCTCTCATTCTCTGTCCCTCTACCTTTCCAAGCATGATGTCCCTCTCCAAGGACTAATCTCTCCTTGCAACATGCCCAAAGTATGTCAGATGAAGCTTCAGAATCCTTGACTCCAAGGAGCAGAGTGATTTCACTCTCTCTAGTACAAACTTGTTTGTTCTCCTTGCAGTCTGTGGAATATTCAAAACTCTTCTCCAAACTACAGCTCAAAGGCATAAATTCTCTTTCTGTCATTCCTAGTAATTGTCCAGCTCTCTGATGCATAAGAAGCAATTGTGAAGACTATAGCCTGGGTCAGGCACACCTTAGTCTCCAGATTGACATCATTGCTCTTCATTATTCTGGAGAGATCCCTGACAGCCGACTTTCCCCAATGCAATTTGTCTTAGTCAATCAAATTTTATTACATTTACAAAATGCTCTTTTCTTGTCTAATACACTGCAAAAAGAGAACATTATTCAGTATGACATTTTGAGCCATGGGCTTTGTTACTCTTGCCACATGGCTAGGTTGTTGTTATATACTGTTAAGTTGGAACCAACTCATAGGTGATGCTCCAGCAAATTTTCAGGAGCAGGAAATTACATGAGAGGAGATTGCCCATATTTTTCCTGCACATCAGCTGTTGGTGGATTCAAACAGTGTGTCTTTGGATTAGCAGCACAACTCCTCACCAACAAGCCATCAGATCTCCCTACAAGACTGTGTCGTGGTTGTTAAGTGCCATTGATGCAATTATGACTCATAAAAGCTCTGGTAACAGTGGATCTGAACCCTGCCCTTGTCTGTGTCATCTTCAAAATCTCTAACACACTTAAGTTCCCCATTACAGCCACTGTGTCAATCTATTTCATTGATCATCATTCTCTTCTTCATTGGCCTTTCACCTTTCCAAGAATGATATCCTTTTTCAAGGACTGATCTTTCCTAACAATATGTCCAAACTATATCAGACAAAATTTCCCTATCTTTGCCTCCAAGGAACACCCTGGCACACTAGTTTGTTCTTCTGGCAGTCATTTCCAGCACCACAACTCAAAGACATCAATTCTTCCGTCATCCTTATTTATTGTTCAACCTCCAGATGCATGACAAGTGATTGAAAAGACTATGGCTTGAGTAGGGCACACCTTATTCTTTAAACTGACATATTTGCTCTTCAGCACTTTTGAAAGGCTCCTGATAGCAGATTTTACTAATACATCTTTTTTTCCAATTATATTTAATTGATGTACATTGTGTTTAATACAATCATTCATGTTGTTGTTGTTGTTGTTATGTGACGTCAAGTCAGAACCGACCTGTAGCTGACCCTCCAGTATGTTTTCAAAGGCAGCTAATCATACAGGAGGAGGTCACCCATCCTTCTTCTGTGGAGCAACTGGTGGATTTGAACCCATGTCTTTGAAACTGCAGCACAGTTGTTTAGCACTAAGACACCAGAGCTCCTTTCCATCATTCATATGCATTGTATTTATATAATCATTATTAATCTTTTATTATCCCATGTTTTGGATTCTCCATTGTATTTCTCCTATTCCTTCACCCCTCTGTCCACCCACTAACCTCTGCTATCCTATTGCTTTCCAGTCTTCCCTTTTATCACTTCCTTCCCCTTTTGGAACTTTATACACGTTTTGCTCAGTTATTTTTCTATCTTTACCATTACAGTTTTATGTAGTATTTGCCCTTAGGAGACTGAGTTATTTCACTCAGCCTAATGTTCTCCAGACTTTCCCATTTTATATAGTATTTTATGTATTGTTGGTTTTTAATGCTACATAGAATTCCATTGTGTAAATATCCCACAATTTCTCAATCCATCCCTTTGTTGATGGACAACTGGGCTGTTTCCATGTTCCTGCTATTGTGAATAATGCTGCTGTGAAGATAGTGTACATATCTCCATTCATGCCTCAGTTCTAATGTCTTTGGGGCATATTCCTAGCAGTACAATAGCTGGGTCATATGGGATTTCTGTTTTGATTTCCTGCTTGCTGGTGCCAAGAGTGTTGATTGTGGTTTGAAGCAAGAGGAAGTCACTGACAATTTCTGCATCTTCTCCATCTATCATGAAGGTACTATCATGAGGCTTGGTAGGTTTCATTGTCTTAGCAGGCTCTTAAATTCAACAATGTCAGAGTAAAAATTCAGAATCTTTCTACTGTCAAGGAAGAAGAACCAGGCACTGCAGAATGTTCTTTGCACCTGAGATGTCTGTGTGATTCAGAGATGAAGAAACAGAAACAGAAAAAAGCCCTAGATGTGGCAATAGTGACAGTGGCAATAACAGAGGTGGCAGAGAACCTGAGACTGGTATGAGGCAGAACTGTGGGCCCCCATTCCATGGACTGAGGAAGATATCTACCTACAGATTAATTGGGTGACTTTGAACACTTGCTGGTTCACAAACTTAGAGTTGAAAACCTTTGAGCCACATAATAGTAATAGTAGCAGTAGTAGAGAGTGAGTGATCTCTGCATAAAAGGCAGAGCTATGAGAACGTTGTAACACTTGCCCAAGTGGAGAGGGTTCACATACTAAGCATTCCTGAGAAGCGGCTGTCCTGATTGAAGAACTAACTGTATCCTGAATGTTGTAACAAGTTACTTCCCAAAGAAACTCCATACCAATGAATTCTGTGTGGGTGAGTGCCATAGGAGAAATGCTTGCTTTCAGAATTGTTACAAGATGTGAAGGGGGGCATGTCTGACTTCACTGGCATCATCTTTGTTGGTAGTAGTGATTCTTCCTCCTTGAAGTTACTGGAGGTCATACGCTGCCAAGTCAGGTCACTGTTTTTACAAGCATTTACTTGGAGACCAAAGGAAGGGTTCTAGTGGCAGCCAGGAGACCCAGGAAAGTTACTGAACATTTTCCTGACACACTATTTTGATTACACCAGCCAGTGTGCCTTTGACACTTTGTGTGAAGACGTTCTCACTACTTTCCACCTAAAGATTCCCAGTGGTGCAATAATTAAGCATTTCTCTGCTAATCAAAATGTTCAGCAGTTTGAAAGCACCTTCTTCAAGGGAGCAGACTGATTACATAGTGGTTGACAGTCTTGAAAATCCTGTGGAGCCCTTTTACTTTACCCTACGGAGCTGCTATGAGTTGAAATAAACTAGACAACAGAGGATTTTAAATATTTTTAAAGGATTTTTGCAAAGCACAATTTAAACATAAAATACTATTGCTAACTTACCTATTACTCCTAGAGGAAAGGAATATTTCTTGCCATTTTCACGTAAATACTCCATAATTATGTCAGCTTTACTACTTTTGACACAAGGTAGCAGCGCCCAGAAGCACGGCCAGGAGATGCGCTGGAGCGGCCACAAGGTGGCAGCACTCAAACACGTTGCGCTGGGAGACCCAGGGCTCAAGCTCAGAGATAAGGAACTTAAGGAAGAGACTGAATGCTGGAGTCACCACATCAGGGCTCAGTTAAGGCCTCCCTTAGAACCATTCACTGGGTGGAGGGTGGGGAGTATGAGGACTAGGGGGGTGAGAGGCTGCAGGGCGGGAGAGGGGATGGACAGGATGACAAAGCGAGGACAATACAGCATTAATGTCAATTTTTGTATTGGGAAAGTGTCTTTGCATCCTGATACTTTTAATAGCTTACGTAGTTATTGTGTACCATCGAGTTAGAACTAACCCATAGCCGACCCTCCAGCAGATTTTCAAAGGAAGTTAATCACACGAGAGGGGCTTATCATCCTTCTTCTGTGGACCAGCTTGTGGATTTGAACTCTGTGCCTTGGGCATTGCAGTGGAGATTCTTTAATAGCTTAAATATGTTTACGGTTTTTTGTCTATCATGTGCTCTTTGGGGTAAAATGCTTATTTGCCAGATACTGGACTAAAGCTGAGCTTCCAAATTAAGATGAAGTAGGAAGAAAGATTGACCTGTTTCAGAAGGCCTTCTGAAATAGCATGCCTTCAAAAACCCTATGAACAATAAAGCACACTTAGGCTATTTGATATAGCACTGATATATCACTTGTTATGCATCAGAGAGTTGGACAGTGACCAAGGAGGATAGAAGGAGAATTGATGCCTTTGAGCTGTGGTGCTGGAGAAGAGTATTGAGAATACCATGGACTGCTAGGAAAACAAACAGATTCATCCTGAAAAGGGTTAAACCGGGCGGCTCCTTGGAGGCAAGGATTCTGAGGCTCCGTCTAACATACTTTGGATATGTTGTGAGGAGAGACCAGTCCTTGGAGAGGGACATCATGCTTGGGAGGGTGGAGGGACGGCACAAGAGGGGAAGACCCTCTATGAGATGGATTGATTCAATGACTGGAGTAATCGGGATGGGTGTATCGGAGACAGTGCGATTGGCACAGGACAGAACAGAGTTTAGGGCTGTTGTACAAAGGGTCGCAAGCGACTCCATGGCACATAACAACAACAACAACAACGACGTAGCCCTCATACTGGAAAACACAAAATGAGAAGGAACCATTGCAAATAGCCATTGATAATTGGATTATGGAATGTACAAAATATGCACTTGAGAAACTTGGACATTGTTAAAAAATAAATGGAACCCATTAACATTGACATACTAGATGTTGGCAAACTGAGATGGATTGACATGAACCGCTTTAAATCACACAACCACTCTTTCATACTAAGAAAAGGTGTTGTGAGTGACAGGACAATTACTACACATACATGTACAAGGAAGATTGTAAATACCACTATCATTCAAATTTATGTATCAACAACTAGCCTCAAAGAACAGGAAATAGAAGTTTTCTACCAACTTTCACAGTTTGAAATTGATTGAACATGCAACCAAGAGATTGGAATGTAAAAGTTGGGGAAAAGTAAGAAGGATTAGTAGTCAGAAAATACAGATTTGGTGACAGAAATGAGGATGCAGGAAGAATGATACAATTCTGTACAATCAATGATGTACTCATTAAAATTTGTGTTATAAAAATATTTAAAACTTGTCACAGTGACTATAGGCAGTGACATGGGCCTCACCTGAAGAACTACACAGGAAATAGATTAATTACACATGTGGAAAGAATCACTGGAGAAGTTCAGAATCAGCTGTAAAAACTAGGCCAAGTACTGGCCTACTGACAGTGGAACAGACCACCAACTATTCATGTGCGAGTTTAAATTGAAGGTAAAGAAAATTTGAACTATCCTATAAGAACCTAAATATAACTTTGCCTATATCTAATCTGAAGTTAAAAAAAAATCTCAAAAACAGGTTTGAGGCCTTACCCACTAATGAATGATTTTGCTAATGATTTTTGAGGCTTTGAACTTTGATGAGCTTTTTTTTTTGATGAGCTGTGGGATGATATCAAGAATATCATCTAAGAAGAATGCAAAAGATCATTACACAGACAGAGGAGAAAGAGAAACCCAAGACAGATGTCAGAAGAGACTATGAATATTACACTAGAATTCTGAGAAGTCAAAACAAAGGAAATAAATCAGGAAGCTAAAGAGTTGAAAAGAAAATTTCAGAAAGAAGCATGCAAAGATAAAGCAAAGTATTTTAATGAAATGTACAAAGGACTTGAATTAGAAAGAAAAAGGGAGGAGCATACTCATAATCTTAAAGAATTGAAGAGCAAATTCAAGCCTTAATACTTAACTCAATACTTAAACTATGTACAGAATATTGAATAATACAGGAAGCCTCAAAAGAAGATGGAAGGAGAACAGAGTCACCAAACCATAAAAATTGTCTGACATAGAAAAATGCTATGAAATAGCATATGATTAAGAACCAATGGTAATAAAAGATGAAATTCACACTGCTGTGAAGGAATTAAAAAAATAATTAAGGCCCTAGGAATTGATGGAATATTAATTGACATATTTCAACAAATAGAGGTAGCCCTAGGGACCCTCACCAAGTTGTGCCAAGAAAACTGGAGAACAGGTTTATGGCCAACTGAATGGAAGATCCATATTAATCCTATTCCAAAAAAGATCCAACAGAGTGTGGAAATTATTGAACAATATCACTAATATCATAGGAAAATGAAATTTTGCTGAAGATTATCCAAAAATGACTGGAACAGTATATTAACAGAGAACTGCCAAAAAAACAAGATGAGTTTAGAAGAGGCCATGGCACTAGGGATATCATTGCCAATATTTGATGAACGTTGGCTGACAGTGGAAAGTACCGGAAGGGTGTTTTTTGTGTTTTACTGACTATGAAAAGACATTTGACTGTGTAGATGACAATAAATTGTGGTTAACATTGAGAAGATTAGGAATTTCACACCACTTGATTGTACTCATGCAAAACTTACATAGACCAGAAAGACTCTGACACAAGAGTGTGTCAGAGATGTATCCTTTCTCCACATATTTTCAATCTATATGTGGAACAGATCATTTGGGAGGTTGGAATTTTGAAGAAGAATGTGACATCAGGATTTAAGGAAGTCTCATCAACAACCTGCATTATGTAGATGACACAATTTTCTTGCCTAAGCTGAGGAGTTCTTGAATCATTTGATGCAAAGATCAAGAACTTCAATCTTCAATATGGATTGCATCTCAACACCAAGAAACAAAGATTCTTACTACTGGGCTAATTGACAGCATCACAATGTTGTTATAGTTGTTTTTCTTATGTGCAATACGATCCAGAGCAACCCAAAGAACAATAGATCTGAACCTATCATGATAGATGGAGAAAACATCAAGGTTGTACATAATTTCATCTTGTTCGGGTTCATAATCAACACTCTTGCACCAAGCAGTCAGGAAATCAAAATACAAGTTGCTTTAGAAGAGTCTGCTGCCAAGGACCTCTCCAGAGGGCTAAAAAGAGCAACAATGTCAGTCTAGAGACTAAGGTGTGCCTGGTCCAGGTCAATGATTTTTCAGTTGCTTGCTTTGCATCTGAGAGCTGGACAATGACTAGAGATGACAGAAAAGATGACTAAAGATGACACAAGAAGAATTGATACCTTTGAGTTGTGGTGTTGGAGAAGAATACTGAACATACTATATAGACTCTCAAGAGAACAAACAGGTCTGTTCTGGAGAGAGTGAAGCCAGGTTGCTCCTTGGAAGAAAAGACTTTTAAATTATGGCTCACATACTTTGGGTATATTGCCAAGAGGGACCAGTCCTTGAAGAAAGGCATTATGCTTATTAAAAGGTTAGAGAGTCTGCACAGTACAGAAAAACCCTGAATGAAATTAATTGACACAGTGACTACGACAATGGGGGGCAGATGCTGCCCTGGATGTGCTCACCAAGTTGTGCCAAGAAATCTGGAGGATGACCACCTGGCCAACTGACTGGAAAAGATTTATATTTGTTCCCATTCCAAAGAAAGGTGATCTTGACAGAGTGTGTGGTATTTGCAATCACTTGCTATGCATCAGAGAGCTGGGCAAATATTAGGGATGATAGAAGGAGAATTGATGCCTTTGAGCTGTGGTACTGGAAAAGAGTATTGAATATATCATGGACTCCTAGGAGAACAAACAGGTTCATCCTAGAGAGGATTAGACCAAGTTGCCGCTTGGAGGCAAGGATTCTCAAGCTTCATCTAAATATATATTGTGTTTGATGAGTCCAGACATGTTTATTTAAGAAACTAGCACTATCCTGCAGAGCTCTTGTAAGAAGTTGCATTGCAATTCCAAAGACACATCGTCCAAATCTACCAGTTATTCTGTGGTAGAAAGATGGCCAGTCTTCTCCCATGTAATTTACTGCTTCTGAAAACTCACTTGAGGAACAGCTATGGATCAGTTCCAACTCGATGCCACACAACAAACACAGGACTATTCTATGATATTTGACTTACATGATATCTAGCAAAGACTTGATCACTCTGTTGAGGCAAATCTAATGAGAGTTGAATATATTGCCACGACTGGTAACTAATCTTTGTTAACATGTTGATTTTCTAGAGAAAACTAGAATTTAATAATAAGACCTTTTGAAAACTGTTTATATTTTATTAAAAATTCTACAAATGCTAGGTCTTCAATATCTGAAGGACATTATAACTAATGAACAATTTGTGGATTGTTACATTAAAATCTTTTTTATGTATCATGTGTGCTATTGTACACTGGTCATTTGAAAAATATTTTTTCCTTATCATACAAACACAAACAATGTTCTACAGAATCAATGTACTGCATCCAATTTTGGTGAGACGTGACTGATATCTTAAAAAACTTGCCAACAGTTATCTAAGATGTAGCAGTGTGTCTGTCCCTGTCCAGAATAAAATAAAAAGGAGCAAAGGAAAGCAAAGATGCATAGAAATAATTAGTGCAAAGGACTAACAGATTATATGAGCTTCAACCTCCATTACCATGAGACAAAAAAAAAACCCTGCGTAGTGTACAGCTAGTAATTCTAAGTGAGATCACAGTAAAGAGATCTAGATAGAGTGGATGGGAAAACATGCAACAAAACAAAAAAGATTTAAAATTATCAACCTTCTAGTCTAATAGAGACTAGTGGAACTTCAAAAACTATGGTTCTTGGTAACACTTTGAGCCCTGGAACTAAATTTACCCTTGTTACTCAACTTTCAGTCAAATAATAGACATACTTATAGGTTGAATAATAATACCTGTGAAGGACTCAGAACAATCGATCATATAAAACTAAAAGGAAAGTGAATGCCCAAGAAGAAATCTTAGAAAGCAGAAATGAATAGAATAAAAGGATAAATGGAAATGAGTATCACAGGGAGGTACTCAGAATTGCTGTTACAATATGGAAATTATAATCAATGTCATAAAACAAAATCTGTATAAATAACGGAATCAAAACCAATTTGTTCAAATTATTAGTCAAAGCATAATATAAAAAAAAGGAAAATAATTGAACTGAGTTATGCAAATCTTCCAAATCTCAGCTGGGAAACATTAAGAAGTATGGGGAAGCTGTTAAGCTCATAGTCGCAGATACACATTTTTCAAAAAGTGATGCTACCAAGCCAAAGGTGGGTGACTTTAATCCACGGCCCTCAGGCCTGGTTTTAATTGTTTTTGGTCAAACATTCTTCTAAGAGATATAGCACTGGTCTGTCCATTTGCTGTATGGAGGTAAATTATGGTTGCTGTGATGCTAAACACTGTGACATTGATGTGTCAAAATGTGATAATGGTTACCCATAATGGACAGGGTTTGGTGAAGCTCCCCAATTATAACAAACTTAGAAACAGATGTGGTGTCCACTTCTGAAATAGCTTGCTTCCAGAAACTCTATGAACTTGGAGAAATGATAAAAATTATGTAAGTGTTCAGGTTGTTCATTCATAGGGTTGCTATGATGACTCAACAACAACAACAATAACAATATTTGTTAAAAAATTTAAGTGTCATCACTGACAACTAACATCTTCAAGTCTATGCAATACCACAGTTTATCTCTTCTTTTGCAGTAAAAATTAGATTCCATGAAAATTGCTCATTCAGCTCACAACTTAATAACACATTGTTATTCCTTCAGTTAACCATGATATTCCAATGAGCTTCAATGTTTTCCATATATTTTCATTTCACCATATAGATTTGTACAGTAGCCAAAGCAAAGGGAAGAAATCAGGAAGTTAAGGAGCTGAGCAGAAGATTTCAAAGGGTAGCGCAGGAAGACAAAGCAAATTATTATAATGAAATTTGCAAAGAGCTGGAATCAGAAAATCAAAAGAGACAAACTTGCTTGACATTTCTTTTTTATTATTATTATTAATTTCATTGAAAATTTACAGAGATTTTGGATTTATATTCATTCATTGTTGCACTTTTCTTTCTCCCCCCCCCTCTTTAAAAAGTAAAAGAAAAATTCTTACATTGTTTTATAATCCCTCCCCCCCGGTCCACTCTACTACGTAGCCTTCATTCTGGACTCCTTTCATGACAAAAATACCTAATCACATATCCCTCTTAAACAGTTTTCTCCATCATCTGTTTCAGTGCAGTATACATTATTTATCCCATCTTTCTCAGTCTCCCCCCAACCCTGATGTCAGACCTGTTTTACAACAGTGACACCATGCAGTATTTGTCCTTTTGTGATTGAGATACTTCACTCAGCATAATGTCCTCCAGGGTCACCCATTTTGAATAATATTGCATGAGTTCCTTGTTTTTCAATGCATCATAGTATTCCATTTTGTGAATATACTATAGCTTCTCTATCCATTCGTTTGTTGATGGGCACTTAGGTTGTTTCCAACTCCTTGCTATTGTGAACAAAGCCACGATAAACATAGGTGTGCATATATCTGCTTGGGTGGCAGTTATGTTCTCTTTGGGGTATATTCCAAGTAATGGAATTGCTGGGTCAAACGGTATCTCTATTTGCAACTTCTTGAGAAAGCACCATACTGCCTTCCACAGTGGTTGAACCATTATACACTCCCACCAACAGTGAATAAGGGTTCCAGTTTCTCCACAACCTTGCAAGCATTTGTTGCTTGCTGTTCTGTTAAATTTTGCTATTCTGACTGGGGTGAGATAATATCTCATAGTTGTTTTAATTTGCATCTCTCTTAGAGCTAGGAATTTTGAACATTTCTTCATGTGCTTGTTGGCCATGTGAATGTCTTCTTTGTTGAAGTGTCTGTTCACATCCTGTGCCCATTTTTCTATTGGATTATTTACCTTTATCTTGTTGTGGTGCTCAAGTATTTTATAAATTCTGGATATAAGTCCCTTACCTGATATTTCATCACCAAATACTTTTTCCCAGTCTTCCCTTTTTACCCTGTTGGAGAAGTTTTTGGATGTGCATAGGGATTTGATTCTTAGAAGATCCCATTCATCTATTTTATCTTTTCCTGGTTGTAGGTTCATTTTTTTCACCTATTTTTAAGAAGTGCTTTGCTTATTCAGGACTTCTTTCCATTCCTAATGAAACTGGAGATTGCCTTTTCCATCTTATTGAAGAATGGGATGTCTGACATTTCTTAAGTTGAAAGAACTAAAGAACAAATTCAAGCCTCTGGTGACAATCATTAAGGATGCTGTGGAGAGGCTATTAAATGATACAGGAAACATCAAAAGAAGTTGGAAGAAGTACTGGTTTACACAGGAAAATTTCATGAAACAGCTTATGATCAAGAGACGTTGGTGATGAAGGAGGAAGTCCAAGCTATTCCAAGTAAATTGGCAAAATAAAAAAACAAAACCAAAAAATGTCCCAGGAACTGATGTGATACCAACTGACATATTTCAACAAACAGATGCACCCATTTATGTGCTCACCAGTCTATGCCAATAAATCTAGAGAACAACTACCTGGCCAACTGACTAGAAAAGAGATATTTATTACCATTATGCAAAAGATGATCTGATAGAGTGTGAAAATTATCAAACAATATCACTAATATTATATGCAAGCAAAGTCCTGCTGAAGGCTATCCAAAAACTACTGAACAGTACATCAACAGAGAACTACTAGAAAAAAGCTGGGTTTAGAAGAGGAATAGTAGTACTAGGGACATCCTAGCCAATGTCAGATTGATCTTGACTGAAAATCAGGAGTACCAGAGGAATGTTTATCTGTGTTTCATTGACTATACAAAGAGATTTGACTGTGTGGATCCTAACAAACTGTGGCTAACCTTGAGAAGAATGGGAATCCCAGAACACTGGATCGTTCTCACGTAAAACTTGTACCAGGAAGCAGTACAAGCAGAACAGGGCAAGGAAACATTGCTTAGTTACAAAAACAAAATAGTAATGCATCAAGGATGTGTCCTTTCTCCATATTTTTTAGTGTATATGTAGAACAGATCATTCAGGAGGCTAGATTTTATGAGAAGAAATGTGGCATCAGAATTGGAGTAAGACTTCAACAATCTGCATTATGCAGATGTTACAACCTTGTTTGCCACAACTAAGGAGTACCTGAGACATTTGCTGCAGAAGGTCAAGGACTGCAGTTTCCATGAAGCTCAATATCAAGAAGATAAAAATTTTCGTCACTGAGCCAGTTGGCAGCACCATGATAGATGGAAAAGAGGTTGAAATTGTTAACAATTTTCATTTACTTAGTTCTACAGTCAACACTCTTAGCACCAGCAGCCAAGAACTCAAAAGATGAATTGGGTTAAGAAAATCTGTTCTCCAAACCCCTCCAGATTGCTAAAGAACAACGATATCATTCTAGATACTAGGGTGCACCCAATCCAGTCCATGATCTTTGCAATTACTTGCTACACATCAGAAAACTGGACAATGACTCAGGATGATGGGAAGAATTGATGCCTTTGAGTGTGATGCCAGAGAAGAGTATTAAACATACCATGGACTGCAAAAGATAAAACAATCCTATCCTGCAGATGGTGAAGCCAAGTTGTTCCTCAGAGGCAAGAATTTTGAATCTCTGTCTCATATACTTTGAGCATGTTTCCAGGAGGAACTATTCATTTAAGAAGGACATCATTCTTGGAAGAGTGGAGGGACAGCACAAGAGAGGAAGAGTCAGGATCATATGGATTGACACAGTAGCAGATAATAGGGAGTAGTTATGTCAGACACAGAGAGACTGGCTCAAGATAGAGTAGGATTCAGAGCTATTGTAGATCGCATCACTATGAGTCACAGTAGACTAGATGACTCGACCCCAGTTACTGTGTCAATCCATCTCATCCAGGTCTTTCTCTCCTGCACTGTACCTCCATTCTTCCAAGAATGATGTCCTTTTGCAGGGACTGGCCCCTCGTGGAAACATGCCCAAAGTGTGTGAGATGGAGTTTCAAAATCCCTTTCTCCAAGGAGTAACTTGGTTGTTCACCATTTCTAGAACAGACCTGTTTATTCTCTTGGCAGTTCATGGTATGTTCAGTACTCTTCTCCATTACCACAAATCAAAGGCATACAATGATTTTTTTTTAGTGTGCATCAACATGGCAAAGCTTAAAAATCTGAAAGCACAGTCATAACTCAACTGAAACTCAACCCATTGCTGTTGTGTCTGAACAGATTAGTATTTTACCCTCCAGAAGGTTTTGGAGGCTGTAAATCACACAAAATGTGATTGCTCATCGTTCCCCCCAAAGCCACTGGGGGATTCAAACCAGCAAAAAGTGTTCTTTTAAAGTTAGTAGCACAATTTCCTATGGACTTGGTCACCAGAGTTCCCTGACAAATAGAATAGTCAGTACAAATGTAAAATGTAAATTAGAATAGTCAGAACTAATGTAAAATATCAAATTGTGCAGGTCAAAACTAGGCAGGCTCTTTCCTCTTCATGATCGTTTCTTGATGTATTTGGTGCCACTGGTGTGGGTTTGTCAGAACTCTTTTCAAAACCTGCAGCAGAAGCACAAATACATCCCAGAAAAATGTCACCCTCTATCTCAGGGATAGGCTGCGGAATGTGTGTTTGGAGCAGGAATTGCTTTTGAGAAAAATGTTGGTTTTATGATTTTGAAAAAAAAAATAAAAGAGTACATTTCAAAATGGTGTTGTACACTTGTAGAACTAACTAGTTCTTCCCTAGATTCTACACAGCATTTAGGAGTCAAGAAATGGCTGGGCTTGACCCAATATTCAACTCTGGGAAGGGGAAGTGACTTACTGTCTGAGTGAACTATCAGTATCAGAGATTCGACCTTAGATGTATATAGAGTGTTGCTTCTCTTGTCGCTCCATTGCCCGCATCCCTACTTTTTGTTAACCTTTGTCAAAAAGAGGCCTTCAACTGCACTAAGCCTGACATAAAGTGAAGAACAAAGTTGAGAAACAGAGATTTGGGGTCAGCCCATATCTCTGAACATTTAGAGGGCAGGTCCTGGACCTGCTTTGTCAACCTCAAGCATTCAGCGAATCCCTTGTGGCCAGAAGGAGCTGCCTAGAGTCTGCAAGTGGCTCTCCCTGCTTTCTGGCTGTGATTGTAGTAAAGAGGGCACAGATATCCCCACAGCGAGAGAGTTCTGGTTTTGGTCTTCTTGCCCCTCCTGCTAGAAGACAGAATTTCCTCATAGGATTTCCAAGACTATAAATCTTTATGAAAGTCATCTGTCACATCTTTTCCTGCAGATCTGCTATGGATTTGAAGCCCCAACCTCAGTTAATAGCCAAGCTCTGTTTTGTTTTTAATAATTTTTTCTTTTAATTGTGATTTTAATGAAAGTTTACAGAAAAGTTAGATTGTCATTCATTCATTGTTGCACATTTTACAGCCACGCTCTTAAACCACAGCAAGCGAGTGCGCACACATCCCCCATCCACTGTTGTGACTCGTAATGGGAATGAGATTTCACATCTTTCTCTTGCAGAATGGCTGGTGAGTTCCAACAGCATGTATATAATACATACACTTCTCCTTTGCCTTTTCCTTGTTTGTTTAAAGTCTATCTAATATATCTTCTTCCAATCAAATATAAACTTTATGAAGACATAGATTTTACTATTATTGTTTATTTTGCTGATTGTCTAGGGCCTAGAATTTTGCAGATTACTTGGATAGATAATTGTGAGCTCAATAAATATCTGGTAAAAGACTATTATAGTCAATTTCCTTTCTGTGGAGGTGATTCGGACTCATGACAACTCTCCATTCGGTTTCAGAGGATGTAAATCTTTTTGGAAGGAGACTGCTCATCTGTTTTCCAAGAAGCAAATAGTGGATTCAAACTGCTCATGTTTTGGTGAGCATTTCCACACTTTTAATGCTTACTTCAACTAGAATCAGACAAATATATTATGAAGTTCTTAAGATATTTTTATTTGAATAATAATCTTAATATGTTTGGCATTTATTCCTTATTCTATATTGTAGGTTTTTACTGTATGTATAACAGACAGATCTTAGAATTAAAAAGGTCACGTCTTTTGATCTTTAAATAATTTTTATGGAGCTCACGTTTCGTGATAAACAGAAATAATAATTAAATAAATAATTGGATAAATAAAATCCTGCTTGATGAAAGTCAAACACAATTCTTTTTGTTCATGAGATTACTAACTTTCAAATTATGACATAGTAAATCAAGGATCATCTTTGACACCCTGTAAAGAGATCTAGACTTGGAACTTGGGTCTCTGAGTAATGTTGCTCATTAGCTGTGCCCATAACTTGCAATTGTGCATTTCGATTAAAATAATCTAGCAAATATAGCTCATAGTTGTGGCTAATGTTATGTTCCATCAAGTTAGAACTGTCTTATAGCTGAACCTCTAACAAGTTTTCAGAAACTGTAAATTGTATAGGAAGAGTTTGTTTATCTTTCTCCCTTGGAGCTACTGGTGGATTTGAACCACCTGCCTTTGGGTTAGCAGTAAAGTTCTTTATTCATTAGGCTAGGAGAACTAATATATGGATGCTAAATACGTTAACTCCCTCAAAAAAAGTGTGGGACTGCTTAAATACATAGCAAATTGTTTCCTAACCATATACAAGAAATTGCCAGTATTACTAATTTAAATATGAAAATAAAATTATTTAAATATATCTTAAAAGCAAAAAGAACAACACACAGATTATATAAAAGCCTCTTTCTCTTATTAATGAAGTCATGAGTATTCCTGATTTATAATATGCCCTAGGTAGATGATAGTTATTATTATATGAAATATTTATACCCTGCTGTTCTGAACATGAAAAGAAATTTTTCCTTTTCCTCAGTCTTATTTTAAAGGAAAGATTCTTGTTTTAATAAGTGTTTACACAGTCATGCTTTCCCCCATCTTAAAAAAAAAGATTTTTTCAGAATATTATAAAACTAGAGAGTATCTTTTTCAATTAAAACTCCATTAACTTATTTTGTCACTCTGAACACCCCATTTTTTTTAACCCTAGAATTCCTACATAAAATCTAAGGTCTCTTTCAAAAGTCTCTATCATATTGTATGTATATGTATTTTTATGTGCATATGTGTGTCTCTGTGTGACATTTACGGAACTAATGCTCAACTCAAGAGTGAAAAAGAACTTTTAGTAACAAATAAAAGAATAAATAAAAATGACTAGTTTTCCCTTTAGGATTCTGTTATCTCAGTAGAAATAGATGCTATCCAAGCATAATAATAGCAAAAAGATTAGATGTCACAGCAGATACATAACAATCACTTAATTTTACAGGAAGCACAAATGTGATGCTCAAGTGGTCACAGTATTTTGAAACTCCATTTTCTAAGAACCAAAGGGCCCCATGGTATAAATTAAGAGATAAATTGACTACTTACAAGGATATAATTCAATGAATCTGTCCATGTCTGATGTCTTGGAGGTGTTGAGATGCTGAACAATGTGCTGATCCGTATCATACTGAACAAATAACTGAAATAAAACAATTATAGCAACCTCCAGGCCAATGGCTATTAGTGGAAACGTGAACCTCATGTTCAAGGCAAAGGCCAGAGATGCACTGAAGGGTTCTCAGGCTGCAGAAGGTTGATAAGAACAGAGGAATTTCTCTGTATGTAAATTAGACTACATATTCAAAGTACTTCAGTGACATGGCAAGAACAACCAAAAAGGGGCCAATACTGCTTTGAACATCTCAACCATTAGGAACTCTAAGCTTTATAATCTAATTGCTGTTTTCAATATTGGCTTGAAGACTATACAAGATAGATTTTAAAAAAAGTCAGATGATGGACTTAGTCTACGGCACAAAAAATGTCTAGAAGTTCTTTAACTTAATGCAACAAATATTTCTTTAGTGCTTATTATACACCAGGTTCTATGCTTAAATAAGTACTGTGAAAGGAAATGTTCTTGAGGGATTTGAGTCAAGTAGAGAATATAGAAAAATAAGTAGATAATATTAAGAAAGAGATAAATTATAGAAAAGTGGTTATATAAGTATTAGAGAACACAAATAAGGCGGTGTTACTACCTTATACTCACAAGGAAAGTGAGAGTGGATGAGGGTGCTGAAAATGTAGTGGTCTTTCACCAGGTAAATAGAAGCAATAGCATGAGGCCTGAAAAAGTACAGGGATAGCTAGACTATATATGGAGACAAGAAGGAAAGAAGAAAATTTCTGAAGGTAAATGTAGCTCAATTATATGGAAAGGACTGTCTTTGCATTTATTATTAAGTATGCCTGTATTCTATTCTCTTCCTTCCTCTATAGGTAAAAGAGGTTGCTGTCGAGGAAATTCTGACTCATA
>NW_006399767.1:4495193-4518580 GCF_000299155.1 Elephantulus edwardii | reverse complement strand
AATTGACTGATTTTTTTTCCTCCCCCAGAAGTATGTCTCCAGACCTTTCTGCTGAGACATTTACTAAGCTAATTAATCATTTATACCACTCTGTAGTAATTTGCATATTTTGACTTGCTCAGTTATTTGAGTTTATTCAGTCTATCAAGTTTGCTCTTATGAACAAAGTGGCCATGGTTATAAAAAGTCATAGTAATTTCAAGTGCATCATATTCATATGAATATTGGGCAAATAATCAGGAAGAAACAAAAAATCCACCACTGGACCAATAGGCAATATCATGTTATTGTTGCTGTTATGTACCATTGAGTCAACTACGACTCATAGTGACCTCTTGAACAGTGGCTTTGAACCTTGCCCTATTCTGAGTCAATCTTACCGGCTCAGACACATCGGACTCCATTGCCACAGTCTGTGTTAACCCATTTTATCCAGGGTTCTCCTCTCCTGAGCTGACACTCTACTCTCCCAAGCATGATGTCCAATAGCTAGTCCTTCATGGTGACATCCCCAAAGTTTGTGAACTAGAGCTTAAAAATCCTTGCCTCCAAAAAGCAAACTGATTTCATCCTCTAGGACAAGCTTGTTTGTTCTTTTAACAGGCCATGGTATGTTCAATACTCTTCTCTAGCACCACAACTCAAAGGCATTGATTCTTCTTCTGATAAATGGAGAAAAGATCTAAATTGTCGGTGATTTCATCTTGCTTGGATTCCATAATCAACATCATTGGTACCAAGAGTCAGGAGCTCCGCAGACGCATATTACTGAGAAAGTTGGCTATCAGGGACCTCTGTCAAGTTCTAAAAGCAATGATATCAGCTTAAAGACTAAGTTGTGCCTAATTCAAGTCTTTCCAATCACCAGTTACACATCTGAGAGCTGGACGTGAATTAGAATGACAGTCCATGCCTTTGAGTTATGGTATTGAAAAAAAGTGTTGAATATTACTACATGGACTGTCAAAAAAGCAACCAGATAGGTCTTAGAAAAACTGACACCAGAATGGTCCTTGGAAGTAAGGGTAGTGAGGCTTTGTCTCATATACTTTGTGCCTATTGCAAGGAGAGACTATTCCTTGGAAAGGGACATCATGCTTGGAAAGTTGAAGGGTTCAGTGAAAGAGAGGATGAAATCTCAATGAAATGAACACAATGACTTGCAGCAATGGGCTCAGGTGTCTCAGGAATGATGAGAACAGCACAGAATAGAACAGAGTTCAGATCTCTCTTTTGGAGAGTCTTTATTATTTGCACTTACTTTGTTGGCACTTAACAATAACAAACAACAATCTTTAAGTAAGAGAGATAAATGTGAATGAACTGTACTAGCTTTTTCTGCCTCTCAACTTAGATTGATACTTAACTTACTGTATGGCTTTAGGAAATGATCGATTTCTTTGTCTTAAATTTATAGATAAGTACAATGAAGTTAATAATAGTTAGGAATTTAAATTTTAATTTGCTTATGTTTAATAGGAAAGTGTGATCAAAATAGGGCTACTACTGCATTTAAATGGTCTCTTTAGGGAGCTCTAGTGGTCTAGTGGCAAGAAGCTGTACTGCAATTCTAGAGGTGCGTGGTTCAAATGCACCAGATGCCCTGCTGGAGAAGGAAGAGCAATTTCCTCCTGTACCAGTCAGATCTGATTTGATGGTACACACACACACATAATAAAATGATTTTTTTTAAATGGTCTCTTTCACTCTATATATCTACACTACAGTTGGTAAAGAAATAAAAGTGCTAAAATATTTTTAGTATTTTCCATATTCTATTTACTCACTTTGGTTAGTTTCACTATAATTTGATATTATGTATTTTAAAATATAACATTCCATATTGGTTAAATTTCTTTATATAACTATTTAAATTATTAAGTACTTAAGAGCAACGATGTCAGCCTGGAGACTAACATGTGCCTGATCCAAGCTATGGTCTTTGCAATCACTTGTTATGCATCAGAAAGCTGCACAATGGCTAGGGAGGATAGAAGGAGAATTGATGCCTTTGAGCTGTGTTGCTGAAGAAGAGTACTGACTATATCATGGACTGCTAAGAGAACAAGCAGGTTCGTCCTGGAGAGGGTGAAGTCTGACTGCTCCTTGGAGGCAAGGATTCTGAAGCTTTGTCTGTCATAATTTGGACATGTCCCAAGAAGGGACCGGTCTTTGGAGAAGGACGTCATTCTTGGAAGGGTGGAGGGACAGTATGAGAGAGGAAGAGATGAGATGGATTGACTTAGTGACTGAGGTAATGGGGGTAGTTGTGTTGGAGACAGATTGGCACAGGATAGAGCAGGTTTAGGGCTGTTGTACATACGGTTAGTATGAGTCGCAGGCAACTTGATTGAAAATAACAACATTTAAATTATGTAATTTATAGGTGTCGTTATGTTGTTGTTACATTGCTGTGTTCTGTCAAATTGATTTTGACTCATAGCAACATTACGGCCAAGTAGAACTGCCCCATAAAGTCTCCTAGGGAGCTCTGATAGTCTAAAGGGTAAAGAATTGTTCTACCAACCCAAAGACAGGTGGTTTGAATGCACTGACTGCTTCACAGGGAGAAGGATGGGTAGTCTTCCTTGAAATTTACAGCCTCTGAAAATCCACAGCAAGGATAGCTGACTTGAGGACACAACATTTTTACAGGACCTCCTGCCAGGTCATTTTCCCTTTGGAGCCCCTGGTGAGTTAGAGCCTTTGACCTTTCAGTTTGTACCTGAGGGCTTAAATGGTGTGCCACCACGACTTTCCCCTAACTGCCAAGCTTGTATGCAATCCAGTCACTCACCTTTGATAGCAACTGTGGTAACTCTCTTTTGGTGCTTCTGTAATCTTTGCTTTGGGGGGAATAATCCTAACAGCAGCAAACTTTAGATGTGATCTATCTATCTATCTATCTATCTATCTATCTATCTATCTATCTATCTATCTATCTATTTATGTATTTATGTGAAAAATACTTATTTCTTTAAAAATAATGAAAACACACTTTAGGCTTTATTTAATTTAAGGTGATGCACAGTCCAATTTTTCTTTTCAAGCAGGGAGAAGACTAGATCTTTTTTTGTTATCATATGATATCTAGTGAAAATAAAGGTCTTTTTCCCATAAAGACCATTTTCACTTATTCAAAGCCCTGTTTCATGGCCTTATAACTTCTCCAAGAGCTTCCTTTTCAGCCTACACTTGGCATTGTTTCCTAAAACATTAATAATGAGCTGGTCTACAGGACCAGAGTAGCCAGTGCCAATATATCCATGGCAAGGATCCACTGTCAGTGTAGCCATCAGAGAAGCCAGTCTCAATATATCTACTGTCGAGGACACTCAGAGCCTAGTTATAAGCCAGAAATTCTTAATATGTCTTTGGGCTGTTCCATATTGCAACCACTGAATTCCTTCTCAAATTAACTAGTTTGTATATGCACAAATAAAATACATATAATTCTTGAGGAAACCATTCACTCATTTGCTCATTGTTGTCAAGTTGGAATGGCCTTTCTGTTAACCCTCCAAGAGGTTTCTAAGGGTGTAAATCACATGGGAGAAGATTGTCTATCTTTCTCCTTCAAAATTTCTGGTGCATTCAAACTGCCAGAGAGAAATAGCTTTTGGCTTAAAAGTGCACCTTCCTATGGATTATGCTACCAGATCTCACCATTAAGTAAACCAGTACACTAAAATGCATGATGACTTTTTTTTTGGTATAGAATGGATATGATTTATAACAAGATCTGGTGATGTTGCTGAAACCTACTGCACTTTCAGTTTAGCTTTTGTGAGAGTAAAAACTCTTTGGGGACATATGAAAGATGTAATGTGAGAAAAAATTACTTGTAAAAATAATTTCTACTGGTGACAAAATCTTAAATATTGCTAATTTCACTATGGCTTAAGGGAGCTCTGGTGGCCTGGTGTTGAGAAATTGTGCTTTAAACCCAAGGGCATACGGTTCGAAACCACCAGTTGCTCTGGAAGAAAGGTGGACAGTCTCCTCCCATGTGATGTGAAGCCTCTGAAAACCTGCTGAAGGGTCAGTTATGAGTTAGTTCTGACTTGATGGCATAAGATAACAATAACTATGGCTTATGGCCAATATTCACAATAGAAACAAATGCTAAATTTCAGTCAAGTGCACGTTTTTACTCAAATGCATAGACCATATGAATTCTATTTATGAAACTCTTAACAAGTTAAGAATTTCTGCCACCAACCAGTGGCTCCCCCATCACATACACTTTTTCTTCATTGTAAGTTGTCTCAGGAGCTTCCTTGCTCTTTTCTTCTGTTCTTCATAATTCTTAGGCTGTCTTAGTTAATGCTCATAAATCCATACTCTGAGTCTCAGAGAGGGATTGAAATATATTAGTAAAAATTCTTCTCATGAGATACTCTATATACAATCTTTAAAAAAATTTATTAAACACCCAATTTATTATCAACTTTGCATAAAAGTGCTAAAAACCTCAAAAGATAATTAGATGGGTAATAGTTGGATAGATACTGATGATTAATTTTCTAAAATACAATATATGGGAATGATCATATGAAACACAATGAGAATGAAGGAACATGTAAAACACAATGCATATGAATGAAACACAATCTGTATTAATTTTATATGCAAGCCAATATAAAATAAAAATAAATTTTTAAAAAGATAATTAGAATTGGTGTAAACTAACTTCTCTATCTTAAAAAAGATAAATGATAGATGCTCTCAGATTGTCAAATGATAAACTAATTCAAAGAATTGAAGCAAGTTGCTCAAGCTCATACAGCAAGAAGATCGAAAGTAGATGGTAGAGTCAGGGGTAAAATGTAAGTCTGTAATTCATAGATTTAACTGTTTTAAACCATACCATATACACTTACACAGATATAGATAGTGCTGTTAGCTTAGTGGTAAGACGTTGTGGTTCAAATCCTTCAGCTTCCAGTTGTTCTGCAGGAGAAAGATGAGCAATCTCCTCCTTTTCAATTAACTGCCTCTGAAAACCCAAGTTTTAGCCTGGGAAATCTTCTTTAGAACCTAGTATAGGGCAATATACTAGGTTCTAATGAAGATTATATTGTTGTTATGTACTTTAGTGTTGAAATCAACTGATAACTAACTCTTCAGTGGGTTTTCAAAGGCTGTAAATTGCAAGAGGAGATTGCCCAACTTTCTCCCACGTAACAGCTGGTGAACTTGAACTTCCTATCTTTGGGTCAACAGCTACCACAAAAAAAAATGACCATAAATAAAGAGACAAATCATTTCAGGTTATCAAATGATATACTAGCTTAAAGCATTTAAGCAAGTTGCTCAAGTTTGTACAGGGGACAGAAATTAGAAGGTAGAAGGCTGAAATAGGGAAAAAATAATTCCCAGTCTGTCATTCATACATTTGACTATTTTCAGCTATACCATAAATATGCATATATACATAAATGACATTAGAAGAAAATGAAGAACTGTTATTTTTGAAAATGAATTTAACTTGCCATTTATAATCTTTTAAAGTTACTGTTTATTATTTTTCCTATCCTTAATAGCAATTGTGTATTCTTCTTTTGCCTATATCAAATAGTTATTATGTGAACTAGGACAGAGTGAATATAAAGGCACTTTATAAACCTTACAGACATGAGGCAATGAAGAGAGTAAAGAGTTACTAAGGTGACAAATGTATGAGGTTGTTCTGGTTTCAGTTTTATTTTGAGAAACAATTTATGATTGCAACAAATTTTAAAAAATTAATCTTTAAATAAAATGCCATTTAAATTGTGCTTTCCTATTAACTTAAGCATTAGAAAGATCTTTATCATGTTGGAATAATTTCAGATTTATTGAGTAGTTACAAGGACAATGGAAAATTTGTTACCTTTCTTTCTACTATTTCTAAAGCCAACATTTCCTATAACCGTAGTAACATTAAGTTGCCAAGTTAACAGTTCTTCACTGTCCTTCATTCAGTTTCTTTTAATGTCAACATCTAACATAACCATAGGACAATTATCATAATAAGGAAAAAAAATTGTGGCAAACATTAACTGCACAACAGACTTTTCCACTTGTGCCCTTTTTCCTGTTCTAGGGTCTAATCCTGGCCTTCACATTGCATTTGGTGCTTGTGTTTTCTTGGTTTCCTACAGTCTTTATCTTTCATGACCTTTTCAATTCTGAAGCATACTGACCATGTATTTTGTAAAAGGTCTCTAGGTGGAGTTCATCAGTTGTTTTCTTGTGGATGTATTGAATTTAGGGTTTGAATACTACAGAAATGAGGGAGCTCTGATGGCTGCTTCCATTGGGAGGGGCCTTGCTAGCCCACAGGTGGCATCTTCCTGGCAGTGTCAATCCACCAGCAGCTCCAATGGAGGAAGCAGGCAAACTCCTCCTGATGGATGGGCAGCTAAGAGTTGATACTGCCTTGATGATAGTGAGTTTGAATGGAAGTATTTTAATGTGTTTAAAAAAAAAAACTTCCAAAACTTTAACATGACATGTCTTTTTGAGCACATTTCCTTAAATTTGTAAAATAGAAAATGACTACACTTACCATTATCCTACTGTACAAAATTAAAATAAAGAAAAAATACTAAGAAGTAGAGAAAGAGGAAATGGAGTGGGTGTGGAGGAGGGCCCAGGGCAGAAACTATGTCTGAGTTCTGAGAGATCCCGCCTGATTAGTGTCCTGTCCGTTGGGCCCATCAGCATGCATGCAATTTAAATTAATGGGAAACCCCTTAAGCCAGGAAGGGTTCTCAGCAAGCTGTTTCTTAAAGATAAGGTTGGAACTGAAGAGTTTACCAGAATATATGGCAGAGTTTGTACTTTCTTCACTTGCTCTGTTCACCACATTTTATCAAAGTGCCTCAGCTGGCAGAGTCTTAGGCGTTAATATGTCTCCAGAGTGTTTGGTGGCATTTCTAATACCTTCTGTCACTTAACCTGCAAGGCTTTTTGCATATAATAATTATATATCAACAGCAATGCAGCTAGCTAGGTAGGTGAGTTTCTTATTGTCATTTTGTAAGTGGGAAAATAAGAAAATGAACTATTTTACCAAATTTAAGACTTTAATTGTTTAATTAATAGTTTAATTATTTATACAATTACAGAATCTAAATTAAAATCTAAGTCTGTCAGACTCAACATTTTGTCATACAACCATTCTTTTTCTGTGCCTAATTAATTTTGCTATTTTCCTGTCTTTCAGATATGATACACATTTCAAGTATGTGTATAATAATTTCCTGTCATAAAATATTAACATTTATACAAACATACATATTTACATTCATTTGTCATATTTCAAAATATCAAATTAATATTCAAATTTATTGTTTTAAATTATTTACATAATAACTAAATACATAAAATAAAGATGAATGTCTACCTACCTACTCTCACTCTTGTATCAATATTCTGTTATGTTTCAGAGCTGTGGTATTTTTATATATAGCTGCCTTCTTATATGAAGTATTAGGTGATGCATATGTCTAACATATTTGGTTGTTAACTGAAAGGTTGCAGGTTCAAGTTCACTCAGAGGTGCCTTGGAAGATAGATGGCTGGCAATATTGAAAACTCTGTGGAATACAGTTATACTCTGGTGAACGTGGAATTACTATGCATAAAACTGAACTTCAGAACTTTTCTTTTTTTAAAAAAGTGCATATGTACATTGATGGGGGGCTCTCGTGGCCTACTGGCAAGAAGCTGCGCTGTAATCCTAAAGACACGTGGATCAAGGCCACAAGCTTCTCCGCCGGAGAAGGATGGGCAATCTTCTCCTGTGTCATTAACTGCCTCTGAAAACTTGCCAGAGGGTCAGTTTTGGGTCAGTTCTGACTCTATGGTACACCACAACATATATTCTGATGACCTTTTTCCTTTTTTTTTTCAGTTACAAACAACAGAAATCTAATCTACTAACAATAACATCATAATATATGTAGGTTTAAAAATAACTACACTATGGATCTTGTAATAGCAGTCTTCTTTCTTTCTAAAGATCCTATTCTATATTCATTCATATTCTAATATGATCAGAAAAGGTTTTTATTGGGATGATCATAACATAAATTTTAATATGTGCATATCGGAAATCTTGGGCATTACCAAAAAAAAAAAAAAAGGAAATGAGACATTTGGAGGTAGAAAAGAGTATGGATAAATGTGTGAAATACCTAAGGCTTTGGATCTCGACTCTTTGATTTCTTAATCATGTTGCAATGTGTACTTGGTGAAGGACCTGGGCAAACTAATGCCAAATGCTGTGATTAGTTTAATCTTATAAAAGAAGGTGATAATAAGTATACCAAGATGATACAGAGATAATGAAGGTTATAAAATTAGTGCATTTAAAAGACTCAGAGCAAATCCTGGAACATAACAAGAACACAATGAATACAACTATCATTTGTACTGGTATTACTCATATCATAGAATTTCCCTGTTCTCGGGGGGAAAAGGCCTGGATTCTCACGGAGAAAACTCAAGCTGTGGGAGATACTTCCTAACTTAGCACACTGAAAGTTAACTTTTTTTTTTTTCAATTTGAAAGCAGTCACTGTTTTATTAACTGACCAAATTACAAAAAAGAATCATGGCTGATACCTTAGTTCATTCTTCTGATAAGTCTGTTGATCTGGTCTTCCCGGTTGCCAGCATCGCCACCTTCTACAAAATGAGTGGTCTTTTTCTTCATTCCACCTCGTGGAGAAGATAATTTCAATGATCACAGTTAACATTTTAATGGATTATATGCTTTCACTTGAGATTTAGAATGTTGGAGTAGCTTTGCAGAGGCACAGAAGCCAACAACGTGGTAGTATTCATGGCAGGAGTCATGATGATTTTATAATTCAGACTATTTGGTGATTTCCATCTCTGCCCCTAGCTGCCTTGTGGGATGGGTTTTCTGACCTTTGGATCTTTTCATTTTCAACTGATTTTTTGAGTTATCTGGAACCCTTCAATGACTTCCATTTGCTCCTTAGAAAAAGTAGTAATCTGTTTTTCTGTAGATTCCTGTTGTTTGCAACAATTACATTTGACTATGCACTGTATTATTTGTACACTCTCTTCTACTCTAACCTTATTACTTGCTCAAAAGAAAAGTAGATATTTGGCATTGCTCTTCTTTACGGAGGGAGAACTGATGGCTTAGTGATAAGAAGTTGTACTGCCAACCCAAAGGCACAAGATTTGAATCCACCAGCTGCTTCAAGGAGGAGAGATGGACTATCTCCTCCCATGTGATTTACAGCCTCTGAAAACCCACTGGAGAGCTGAGTTGATTAACAACAACTATTTAAATAAATTTTAAAAATGTAATTTGGAAAAGTGCATCCATAATGGAACACTTTAGCAAACCTGCAGCAGATTTTAGAATCTGTCTTTAAAGAGTGGGTTTTAAGATCAGAATAATGAAATAGCTTATTTAGCTCTAAATATACACATTTTGGCAGAGGGGACATCACTTTAACATAAGCAAATTATTGATTGTTGTTGTTGTTGTATATTAGAGTCAGAACTGAACCTTTAGTAGGTTTTGTTGTTGTTGTTGTTGTTGTTATGTGCCATCTAATTGCCTGCGACTCATAGGGACCCTATGTACAACAGCCCTAAACCCTGCTCTATCCCTTGCCAATCTCATTGTCCCCACTACACCAGTGACTGAATCAATCCATCTCATCAAGGGTCTTCCTCTCCTGTGCTGTCCCTCCACCCTCCCAAACATGACTTCCTTCTCCAAGGACTGGTCCCTCCTTGCAACATGCCCAAAATATGTCAGACGAAGCTTCAGAATCCTTGCCTCCAAGGAGCAGCCTGGCTTCACCCTCTGCAGGACTTGTTTGTTCTAGCAGTCCATGTTATATCCAGTACTCTTCTCCAGCACCACAGCTCAAAGGCATCAATTCTCCTTGTATCATCCCAGTGGGTTTTTAAAGGCAATTAATCACATGGGAGGAGATTGTCCATCCGCCTCACCATGGAACAGCTGGTGGCCTCAAACCTATGCCTTCTGGATTGTAGAGTAGTTTTTTGCCACTAAGGCAGCTATTTATCAATGTTTATGAAAGAATTTTTAGTTAAATCCTTCTTTAAAGATAATTTTTCAGATAACTTAATATTGTGCAAATTTAATAACTTGTCAGTTTATGTGTGTATGGTATGCATTCTTGGCACACTGTTGTTGAGTTGTAACAGTCCACTATTTACAGGGGTTCTTACATGACAAAATGCTGTCAGTCTAAGCCTGTCTTCTTTTGACTCAATTCAAACTCAATTACACCTGACTTTAAAGGAAACTACTTTCTAATCTGCCTTATAGGACTTCAGTTTTTTTTTTGTTTTTTTGGTCTTAGACCTTAGCTTTAAAGATTAACCTACTTAAGACTTAACCTGCCAGGAATGAAATGAAATGTTTCTTAGGACCCTACAGGCATTAACTTCACAATTGTTTGTGACTTAATCTTTGGTTTTGTTTTTTTTTTACTCTCGCACTCTTTATAAAAGAATCTTCCACTTCAGTGAATCGAGTCTCAGTGCCAATAGTCATACATTATTGATTGAAAGCTAGAAAGTCATTGTCCCTATGGAGGTAGGGACAAGTTTGAAAATAATTTACACACACATAACACACACTCAATCCACTCTGGTGACTTAGTGATAAGGAATCACACGACCAACCCAAAGCTCTCAATAGTACACAGCCACAGCAGCAGCACTCTGTTCGTCATGGAACTCTGTCTGGTGCTGTAAAGCTAAGGAGCTGTGCTGTCCTCTCAAAGTACTGAGTTTGAATCTACCAGCTGCTCCTTGGGAGAACAACGGGCCATCTCCTCCTATGTGATTTACAGCCTTGGAAAATCCATTTCAGGGTCAGTTATTGTCAAGGGGATGATTTCCAAAGAGGTCCAAGGGCCTCTCTGAGTAAAATCTATGAAGTTCTGACTCAGATATAAGACTTTGATAGAACATTGCTATAAGAAAGACATCAACACCATATGAGAGTAAGCAAAAGAAACGAAAGTTTATTAGACATTTATAACAGACTATGATTGGATCAGGAAAGTCTGACCCTATCTTTATCTTATATACGATTGTATATATGTTTTTCAGTGGGGGTTGAGTTTACACAGCTTTAGGGTGGTGCAGAGCTTTTGATATATTTATGGCGGCCCTTGGGTTCTGCTCTTCTGCTATCCCCTTTTTTAGATGAATCTGTTTTCCATGTATTGTTTTGTCACTGTTTCACAGCATTGTCCAGAACAGTTTCAGATTTATTTACTTTGTTATTTTATCCTTTGCCATTCCCTATCTCAATGAGTCAGTTCTGACTTGACAGCACATAACAACAATAATTCATCCATCATTCATTTGTTTCTCTGCTGGTTGTTTGCTCATCTGCAGAATCTAGACTCACTGATGTAACTTCAAGAACAGTGAGGCAGTAAGTTCTTGGTAGAGCTCAGTGCATGGGCCCTGAGAGTTGACATCCTATTTGAATATAAACATTGGTAAGGAATTCTCATCCGAGATTTCTAAAGGCAGAAGGCTTGCTTGCATCAGTGGAATGAGAAATGTAGAAAATAAGATATCTTGGCTCAATAAATAAGAAAAGGAAAGAAGTGCATTTTGCGCACTATCATGCCTCAATTCCATAAGAAACACAAAGAAGAACGTAAGTATTGTCTAGAGCTACAAGTGAAAGCAACAAAGGAGAGAGAGATACAATGTGACTATTAAAATATCCACCAAACAAGATGACTATACATTTGAAGACATGACTGGGGGGAAAAACTGACAGAAACACAAAGAAAGCATATCTAAATAAAGACTGTTATGATGGCAAAACCCAGTCTGGTGGCCTAGTGGTAAGAAACTGCTGCAATACTAAAGATATTGCATCCATCCCAAAGGTGATTCAATCAACACTCTTTACACCAGGAGTCAAGAAATTAAAAGATGAATTGCATTGGAAAAATCTGCTGTCATAGACTTCTCCAGAGTGCTGAAGAACAACAATGCCAGTCTAGATACAAAGGTGTGCCTGATCTAGGCCATGATGTTTTCAATTACTTGTCAATGCTTCAGAGAGTTGGACAATGGCTAAGGATGACAGAAGAAGAATAGACGCTTTCGAGTTGTGGTGCTGGAAAAGAGTCTTGAACATACCATGGATTGCCAAGAAAACAAATTAGGTCTGTCTTGGAGAGGGTGAAACCAAGTCTCTCCTGAGAAGCTAGTATTTTGCAGCTCTGTCTCACTTTGGGCATGTGGTCAGGAAAGATTTGTCTTTGGAGAAAGACATCATGCTCGGAAGGGTGGACGGACAGGGCAGGAGAGGGAGACTCCTGATGAGATGGATTGATACAGTGGCTGGGCAATTGGGGTTGGTGTGTCAGAATTAGTGAGACTGGCTCAGAACAGGGAAGGGTTCAGACCTGCTGAACATAAGGTTGCTAGGCATAGCAACTACGTAACGAAATAATATACTATGACAGGTTTGGAAGCAGGAGTGGAATCCACTTCCTAAACAACGTGCCTCCAGAAACTCTATGAACTTTGATAAATGTCAGTAGTTGTAGAGGGGCTTCAAGGCCTTTTGTTCTTAGGGTCACTATGAGTCATGCTTGACTCAAAGGTGATCATCATCAACAACAGCAACAACATGATGGTAAAAGATATAAACAGCACATTGAACCAATTGGAGACAGAATAAGTGATAGACAGCCTTTGTATCGCTGACACTAGGCCATATTGTGGCTGAATTTTATTCTTGCAAAAGATATTTCAAGTCTTAATCTCAGACACCTATCCTAGGTGTCTTAGGTTCATCGTTCAGATATTTTCTCTAGCCAATGATTAGCTATTTATTTTTTGCTAAAGTAATTATTGTATTAAGGAGAGAGGATTAGGATGGGATACAAGCCCCATCCTTCTGTTGTGGTTGTTGTTGTTACATGACATTCAGTTGAGCATGACTCATAGTGACCCTATGAACGAAAGATCTGAACCCTTTTCTATCCTGTGCCATCTTCACACTTCCTGACACTCAAGAGCTCATTGCAGCACTCACTTTATCAATCCACTTGGTTGAGGGCTTCCTCTCCTTCACCAACTCTCCAACCTTCCCAACATTATGTCCCTCTCCAAGGAAAAGTCCCTCATAGCAACGTGTGCAAAGTACATGAGGCAAAACTTCATCATTTTTGCCTCCAAAGAGTACTTCATTTGCGCCCTCTCCAAGAGATATCTGTTTATTCTCTTGGCCATACCTAGGATTCTCAGTGTTCTTCTCCAATGCCACAGATCAAATACGTTAATTCTTTTTCTGTCATCCTTCTTCATCATCCAGTTCTCAGATGCATATCTAGTAATCAGAAAGACTATGGCCTGAATCAGACACATCTTAGTCCTCAAAGTGACATCACTACTCCTCAATAATTTGGAAAGGTCCCTAACTGCAGATTTTCCCAATGCAATGCATCTCCTTATTATTCCCTTACTGCTTGGACCAATGGTGTTAATTGTGGATCCAAGCAAGATGAAGCTGTTGGTGGTTTCAATGATCTCTCCGTCCATCATGACACTGTCTATTGGTCCAACGGTAAGAATCTTCTTTTTCCTGACATTGAGATGCAATCCATACTGAAGGCTGCATTCCTTGATCTTCTGCAACAAGTGTTTCAAGCCCTCCTCACTTTCAGCAAGCAAGGTTGTGTCATCTGCATAATGCAAGTTATTAATGAGTCTCTGTCAAATCCTGATGCCACACTCCTCCTCGTAGAGTTCAGCTTCTCAGATAATTTTCTCAGTATATAGATTAAATAGGCATGGAGAGAGACTACAACGGTCTCTGATTTCGTTTACAATAACCAGCTGTGAGTGGGAGCTGATTAACTGTCTCTGACTTAGCTTATGATCAGCTGTGAGTGGGAAACCTTTTGTGTAGGCAAACAGGATCTGGTTGGTGGGCCTTGGTATTTAAAAGTCGGCTTAGTCCTGCCTGGAGGAGAGCTGTTAGCTTGACACAGTTGGATCCTGGAGGATAAGTGTCTTTTATTTACTTGAAAGCTGAGGTATACAGCAAACAACAAATGCTGGAGAGGTTGTGGAGAAACTGAAACCCTTATTCACTATTGGTAGAATTTTACACTGAGTGTAAAATGGTGCAACCACTGTGGAAGGCAGTGTGGTGCTTTCTCAAAAAGTTGCAAATAGAGGTACTATTTGACTCAGCAACTCCACTACCGGGAATATACCCCAAAGAAATCATAACTGCCACCCAGAAAGATATAGGTACAGCCATGTTTATCACAGCTTTGTTCACAATAGAAAGAGCTGGAAACAACCTAAGTGCCCATCAAAAAATGAATGGATAGAGAAGCTGTGGTATATTCACACAATGACTACACTGCATTGACAAATAAGGAACTCATTAAATATTATACAAAATGGGTGACCCTGGAGGACATTATATATGCTGAGTGAAATATCTCAGTCACAAAAGGACAAATACTGCATAGTGTCACTGTTGTAAAACCGGACTGACATTGGGGCTGGGGGGAGACTGGAAAAGATGGAAAGATGGGATAAATTATGTATACTGCATTGAAACAGATTAGGGAAAGAACCATTTAAAATGGATATATGATTAGGTATTATTGTCATGACAGGAGTCCAGAATGAAGGCTGCATAGTGGAGTGGACTTGAGGGGAGGGATTGTATAACAATGAAAGAATTTTTCTTTTACTTTTCAAAATAAAACTGGCAGGGAGGGGTGGGCAGGGAGAAAAGTACAACAATGAATGAATGGAAATCCAAAGCCTCTGTAAACTTTTGTTAAAATTAGTGATAAAAAAAAACAAATCTTGTCTATGAAACGAAAGAAAGAAAGAGAGAGAGAGAGAGAAAGCTGAGGGTTAAATTGTTTGGATGTTTCTGACTGTGTTTGCAATCAAGTGTAAGGTGATTAACCACCCTACTAGAGGTGTATATAAACTCATGGGACCTCAGTGCCAAGTGCTCTCCCCCCACTTTGGAAAACCCTCTTGCCTAGGACATAGCTTCCAGCTGCTCACCAGTCTCTATACCACGAGCCCACATCACCCACAATCACCATCTAGTTCTACCACAAGTGATAGTCTATAAGATCCTTGCCTACCACCTGTTTCTATAAAACCAGCTTGAATACCTCCAGTCATGTGAGTCATCCCCTGGTGGGTCCGAGTCTCTGGAAGCCCTTCTAGTGAATCTGAATCCAAGGGCAATAGAAAAATTTTGGAGCTACACCACAGATGGAGCTGTTCGTGTTAAGCCTTTGGAACTACGTTGACCTGAGGCATCTCATAAATAGTCTGCTATTAATCTTTCCAAGATGAATTAGGAAAACAATATCATCATCACCATAATGTCAGGATAGTTGGATTCCCTACAAAGTTCCAGACTCTTTGTAACATATGTCTTTAGAGAAAAAGTGGTAAGAATAAGAATAAAAAACCTTTGGGCTCTGGACGGATTAAGGAATGCATGTCGAATAATGCAGCTATTATGTTGTGGTCAGTCACCCAAGGCAAAATTTACTGATAGGATATGAAGTTAGTGGACGGAACTCCTGAGAAGCTGGTTAATTAAAAATGGTCAGAAATTCAGGAAGACAAGGAAATACAGAAATGTATAACTCCTTGTGGAGTTTTTTGTTTGTATTTTGGGGTTTTGTTTTTGTTTTGTTATCAGAAGTGGTAGTTTATGCAAAGGAAAAGAATGCAGGAACTGAGATGGATGAAAACAGAACAAAATTCTACCAGGACAGAATTAGTTAAAACCTTTAATCTCAAACTCTACGGGGGGGGGGGGGGAGGAACCCACAACCCCCCCCCCCCACAAACCTATGTGGAAGTAATCAGAAATACGTCTCTGACTTGTGGTCACACACACAAAACAGTAGTTATAGAGGCAGATGGGCAGGATCAAGAAACTATTGTAACCAAGGGGATATGGCACAGAGGTAATACTTAAGTTTGTAGATCATTATCAGCACTTTCCAGAGGAACCAATACTAAAATGGATTGTAAGTGTGATGACTTTAGGGGCAGCATCTATATTTCTGTATGCTGAAGAATGGAGGAATAGATATGGAATGCTAGACTCATGATTATCTATAAAGCAGAGACAAATGACATCGGAAAATACAGTCACACAACTGATTATTCCAGAGGGGATGATTAGCTTGATAGAGTGGATTAGAGGTGTGATTAGAGTTGTTTATCCCTTGAAGGGACACTTCCCATCCCCTCACCTAAGTAACAAAAAATATACTCTAAAGGTAGCAGTTGATGTTCTACATATCCCAGTGATGTTAGAGTGACTTTACAGCATTGAGGATAGTTATCCAATTAATATCTCCCTTGCAGAGGCCATGGCAGAGATGGTCATTCCTAGGACTTTCCCAACAAGGCAAACTCAGGTAGCTTTACTACTGGAGAACAATTGAAGAAACTGTGTCAGCTCTATTGAAAAATCTTTCCCCTTATGGGCTTTAAGGACACAAAGAACATCAGTGTGGTTCATAGACAAGCAGAAGGAGACTATGAGAAAAGGATTTATCCAGCAGGGTGGGGATGTTCAGATGGTTACTCAGGAATGGGATGAGAACAGCAGATATTAATGGAGTTGAAACAAAGGTTCGATGGCACTGCAGCAGATTGGGTGGACCAATGAAGTGTCTGTTCCAAGAAGACCTGAACAAGTTCTGTTCTATTCATCCCACTCATCAAGTAATTGGTGATGAGGGAACCCACTCAGAATCTCTTGAAGCAGAAGCTGAGCTAGTTTATGGAGCTACAGATTGATGGGAAGGCCAGGGTCTTCTGGTACAACCCCCAACAGGGGACCTGAGCCATCTGTAAATGTGTGTGTAAAATGGCCTAGGGTGGAGAAGAAACATTCTTGGGACTTAGGGATGGATGCAAGAGACCAAAGTATGGTAATCCCCAAGCCTGTTGACAAAATCTTGAAGAGACTTGAAGTTGTATTAGGAAGATATGGAAAAGCTGCAATTAATGGGACTAGACCAAATATCTAGATATGGGAAAATATAAACAAATGTTGAACAAAATAGTTGCACCTCCTTTACCTGGATGCATTACTGGTATGGATATTATGTCTAAGTGGGGAATAATCCTTGTAATGGATTGTAAAACTGAGGACTTTTAAGTTTAACAGCCCTGTGTGGCCTGTAAAAAAGTCAGATGGCTTGTGGACTTTCAAGTAGTGCTGCCTGTGGTTTCAGCAGTCCCAGACATGATCTCAATGGTGCAGAAAATACAGTAGACCAAAGGAGACTGGTACTCAGTGTGTTACTGACTGCAAGAGGTTCTTTCCATAGTCAATTGACAAGAAAACAGATGGATTGCAATATCCATAGCATTCTATTACAGATCTGGGAGGACAGAGAAGAAAATTCTCAAAAACTGCCTCCCCATCTGGGAGTAGTTATTAGGTTTTTATAGTTGGGTTAGACTTTTGTAAGTTAAAGTTACAGGATTTCTACATTAAAAGAACAGTTTACATATGTTGTTGCTGTTATGTGCCATCGAGTCACTTGTGACTCATAGTGACCCTGTGTACAAGAGCCCTAAGCCCTGCTCTATCTTGTGTAAACCTCACCATATCTGACACACTTATTCCCACCACCCACCCCAATCAGAGTATCAATCCATCTCATTGAAGGTCTTCCTCTCCTGCGCCATCCCTCCACTCTCCCAAACATGATGCCCCTCTCCAAGGACCAGTCTCTCCTTGTACATGCCCAACGTATGTCAGACGAAGCTTCAGAATCCTTGACTCCAAGGAGCATTCCAGCTTCACCCTCTCCAGGACAAACCTGTTTGTTTTCCTGGCAGTCCATGGTATATTCAACACTCTTCTCCAGCACCACAGCTCAAAGGCATCAATTTTCTTTCTATCATCCCTATCCACTGTCCAATTCTCTGATACATAGCACGTAATTGTGAAGACTATAGCCCGGATCAGGTGCACCTTAGTCTCCAGCCTGACATCATTGCTCTTCAGTACTCTTGAGAGGTCCCTCACAGCTGACTTTCCCAATGCAATTCATCTCTTGATTTCCTGGCTATGGGTACCAAGAGTGTTGACTGTTACTAGTAAATAGATAATTTATATAATAGTTAGCATATGATTGAGCGAAACAGTTTTGAAAAGGTAAATGCTAATCCAGGAAATGTGTATTTTGCTTCCTGGTAAATGGGCAGTTTAAAGTATATTACATGACCAAAGCAAGGGGGGGCGGGAGATAATTCTTATTCAAAGTAATTAGTTTTGCAAGCTGGAGAAAACTGATGTCAGTTTTATAATTATACTGACTATAATATACTGACAATACTGTATGTTTGGATAGTTCTGAATATATTAATATCACCCCATCGAGTGATAGATGTTGCAAATGCTTTTTTTCTCCATTCCAATCTCCAAAAGAGTCAGCCACAGCTTGCTATCACATGAGAAAGATCCCCATTAACCTTTATGGCTTATCAAAGGTTAATTGAACACAGCAGCCTACTGCCATAACATGATTAGAAGAGATTTGGACTTGGTCCAGATATCGAATATACTTATACGTTGATGATATCCTGTTAACATTAAACATTGAAGAACAGACTCAGGATTATTTGAAAACAGTGGTAGCCCATATGACCAATAGAGGCTGGTTGATAAATCCAGCAAAAATCTAGGGCCCTGCCCAAACAGTAAAGTTCTTGGGATTAATTTGGGCAGGAGTCACCCATGACATTTCACAGACAACCAAGAACAAGCTACTGTCACTATCTACTCCCAAGACTAAACAAGAGGCCCAACATTTGTCTATTTTTATTCTAGAGGACTCATATCCCACATCTTGGAATATTATCAGCTCTCATTCATAATGTTATTCAAAAGAAAACTGTGTTTGAATGGGGATCTGAACAGCAGGCTATGGCTGAAATACAGAAAGCAGCCTCACTCTCCTTGTCTAGAGGATCTAGACATGATTCATTCAGACATGATTCTCGATGTATTTGCCACCTATACATATGCAGATTGGAGATTATGGCAAAAACCTGAGAATGTTCCCCTGAGGTGGCCACTGGGATTCTGGACAAGGAAGTTTTTTGATGTTGCAGCACGATACATGCTATTTGAAAAGCAATTACTTGTGTACTATTGCACATTGGTTGAGACTGCGTCAGTGACAGAAGGATGTAAGATTATGAGTCCTGAAATACCATCACATCATGAGTGATGCCAGAGAAACACGCTAATAAAGGAAGTGGTGCCCCAAACAGACTTGTGATTAAATGGAGATGTTTATACAGGAACAAGCTACTGGGGAAATGCAGACAGACTCACACCATATCCATGTGCATGTAGACTATTTTCAATTTGTCCTATCCTGGAACCTCAGGAGATACTTCAAGAACCCGTTGCCACATGGATAATGCCCTAAGAATAACTTCCTGCCGATCAGCAAAGGGTTGCCTGGCTCACAAATGGTAGTTCCAAGGTACACGGATAACATGTGACATGGTTGTTCGTTGAGTTGAAACCTCCTAGCTGATTGTCCAGTGAGTTTTCAGAGGCTGTAATCACAACGGATGTTATTATAGCTATTATCCAGCAGAGGGCAATCTTTACAACGTTTTCAAATTTTAACAGTCCAAAAAATCGTCAGAAAATTTGTTCCTTTGTCTTTGAAGATTATTTTTATTCTGTGACATTGAGTCAATTCTCAATGGTATCATCCCTATAGAACAAGGCAGAACTGCTATGTAGAGTTTTGCAGACTGAAAGACTAATGCAGAATACTACAAAGGGTACTAACATATACATGATTAGAACTCAAAAGGAAGAAGATAAAAAAGGGGGGGGGCACACCAAGATTACTGTAGAAGGGTTTCTAGAAGAAAATTTTCCAGGTATCATGAAAACTGAGAAAATGTATGTCAAAGAAACTGAGCAAACTGCAAATAGAATAGACCTCCCCCCACTTAAAAATGACTAACAAAAGCAAAACCAACCCATCAAAATATATAATAGTCAAATTCTCCAGAATGAAAGACAAGGAGAAAATTCTGAAAGCAGTAACAGAAAAATTAAAAGTAATCTATTAAGTAGAGCAAATAAGACTAAACTCCAATTCATTAGAAGAAACAACAAGAGCAACAAGACAGAGGGACGGCACATAACAAACATTCAATGAACATAGCTCCCACCCTAGAATACTTTACTCAAGCAAAACTGTCCATCAAATATGATAAAATAATCATGACACTCCCAGAAAAATGGAAACTAAATGAATTTATGAACAGAAGACCAATATTGCAAGAAATACTAAAGATGTCATTCCCGTTGAGGTGCCAAAAAAGTGGACGGATCAAAATAACCAGCCACAACACAAAGAAGAATTCAACAAAAAGGTAGTAATAAAGCATTGCATCTCAATAATGACACTGAATGCAACTAATTTAAATGCAGCAGTGAAGAGAAAATGTGTAGCAGATTTAATAACAAACCAACACCTAACAGTATACTGTCTACTAGTGGCTTGACAATTAACATTCTTGGTGTCAGCAGCCAGGAAATCAAGAGATAAATTGCATTGGGAAAGTCAGCTCTTAGGGACCTCTCCAGAGTACTGAAGAGCAATGACGTTAGTCTGGAGACTAAGGTGCATCTGATCCAGGCCATAGTCTCCACAATTACTTGCTATACATCAGAGAGCTGGACAATGACTAGGGATGATAGAAAGAGAATTGATGCCTTTGAGCTGTGGTGCTAGAGAAGAGTGTTGAATATACCATTGACTGCTAGGAGAACAAACAAGTTTTGTGCTATAGAGGGTGAAATGAGGCTGATCTTTGGAGGCAAGGATTCTGAAACTTTATCTGATGTTTTTTATACTTTGGACATGTTACAAGGGGGGACCAATCCTTAGAGAGAGGCATCATGTTTGTGAGGGTGCAGGGACAGTGCAAAAGAGGAAGACCATCGATGAAATGGATTGATTCAGTAACTGGGGTAACAGGGGTAGGTGTATTAGAGGCAATAAGTTTGGCACAGGATAGAGCAGGGTTTAGGGTTCTTGATCCCTATGAGTTGCAAGTGACTCGATGACACATAAAAACAAACAATAACAACAGAGACACGTGAGAATGGAAAATAAGGAAAGACTAAGAGTCAAAAGATGGGAAAAAATATACCAAGAAAATTACAAAAAATGACAAGCAAGAACATTAGATAATGCTTTGAGGGTCAATAAAACAAGAGAATTTAACCATAGTAAATATATGTGCACCAAATGATAGAGCTGCAAAATATATAAAGCAAACATTAATAGAATTGATATAAAGAATTAGAAAACACAGTGATAAGAGACTTCAATACACCACCCTCAAAGAAACACAAAAACAATGCTGAAAAATTAAACTATACAATTAACCAATTCAATCTCATATACAAATGCAGGTTGCATGTGTCTAAAAAAAACTCAATATATATTCTTCCATAACACACATGAAACATTCTCTAGAACAGATCATATTTTAAGTCATAATGCAAGCCTCAATAAATTAAAAGACATTGAAATATTACAAAGCATTTTCTTAGACCACAACACTATAAAACAATAAACTGACAATATGAGGATAAAGGAGACAAAAAAGCACATGAACCTAAAAGCTAAACAACACCCTTCTTGGGCAGAAGTGTGTAATAGAAAAAGTAAAAAAAAAAAAGAAAAAGAAAAAGATTTCCGAGGACAAATGAGAATGGAAAAACAACTTACCAAAACCTCTAGGATACAGTAAAAAGCAGTACTTAGGGATCAATTCATAGCAATAAGAATACTAAATAAAAAGGAAGAAAGAATGAAAAGCAAGTCATTACCGAACATCTTCAATGAATAGAAAAAGAATAGTAAGCAAACTTGCCATCTCTAAAAGAAAGAAAATTATAACAATTAGGTCAGAAGTAAATGAAATAGAAAAAAGGAAAACAATTGAAACTAGCAAGATGACCAGGAATTGGTTCTTTGAAAGGATGAATAAAATTAACATACCACTGGCAAATATAACAAAGCAAAAGAAAGAAAATCCACGAATAATCCAAGTTGGAAATGAAAGGGAAGTTTATGTATAGGCTCTTTTTGTTCCCAGTAACAGTGAACAGAGGATGGGAAGCCATGCCTGCTTTATGTCCATCAAAAAACTTCTACAACAGGTTAAAAGGGAAAACCATAGACAGGGAAAGAAATTTATAATGACACATCTGATAAGGAAGTCATATCTAAAATTTATAGACTATGTTAGCACCTCAATAGGAAAAAGGCTAACAACACACTCACAAAATAGAAAAAAATAATAGATACTTCACCAAAGATGAAAGTCAGATGATCAATAAACACATGAAGAAATGTTCAAAATCCCAAGCTGTTAGTGAGATCAAAACAATGTCATGACAGCAACAGTAGCAAAGTTTAACAAAAGAACTAACAATAAATGTTGACAAGAATGTGGAGAGATCAGAACTCTTATAAAATGTCTACTGTGATGTAAAACGGTATAATGACTATAGAGGATAGTCTAATGCTTCCTCAAAAAGTTTGAAATAAAAATATCATTTGACCCCATTATCCCACTGCTGGAAATATACTCTAAATAAACCAGAGCTGTGACACAACCGAAGAGTGCACATCCAGGTTTTTTGCAGCATTACTCACAATCATGAAGAGATAGAAACAGCCCAAGTGCCCATCAACAAATGAATGGTTAGAAAAACCATGATATAGTCATACAAAGAGATATTGCACAGTATTGAAAAAACAATCGCCATGTACAACACTACACATCATGAATCAACTTGGAGGACTTTATGGAAGATACTTTGCTGAGTGAAGTATCTCAATCACAAGATGACAAACAAAGCATAATACCATTGTGATAATATAGGATGGACTTGGGGAAAGGGAGAAAATGGAATCCATAAATATTGACATAGTGGGCACTGGTGAGATGAGATGGACTGGCATGAGGCATTTTGAGTTAGATGATCATATGATATATTACTACAGAGATGAAAAGGTGAAGAAAAATGGGGTTGCTTTCAAAGTTAAAGTAATTTCTAGATCCACCTTGAAGTACAATATTGTGAGCGACAGGATAATATCCATATGCATACAAGGAAGTCCAGTGAATACCACTATTATTCAGATATATGCACCAACAACCAGAACTAAAGAAAACGAAATAGATTTCTACCAACTTTTACAGTCAGAGAGCGATCGAACATGAAATCAAGATGCCTTGATAATAATGGGTGA
>NW_006399767.1:4491608-4492549 GCF_000299155.1 Elephantulus edwardii | reverse complement strand
AAAAAAATGCTCCAAAAATATGAAAACCTAGAGAAATGGATACTTAGAAACTCACAACCTAACCAAATTGACACAGACTGAAGTAGAACATCTAAACAGACACAACAAAAAAGAAGAAATTGAGCAGATCGTTAAAAAACCTCCATCAACAACAATAAAAAAGCCATGGACCATACAATTTTAATAGCAAATTTTACCAAACATTCGTAGAAGAACTGTCACCAAATCTACATAAAACATTTCAGAAAAATGTAATATGATGTAAAACTGCCAGGCTCGTTCTATGAAGCAAATGTAACCCTGATACTAAGTCAAGTAAAGACATTATAAAAAGTAGAGACTAATATCTAATAATAATATATAAACTAATGGACATAGATGCAAAAAAATCCTTAGCAATCCTAGTCACAGAATCCAATAGTATATTAAAAATAAATACATTATAATAAAGAGGGATTCATAACAGACATGCAGGGATGGGTCATCATAAGAAAAACAGTAATAATAATTCATCACATCAATGAAATAAAACAATAAAAAACACATGGTCATCTCAAATGATGCAGAAAATGCTTTTGACAAAATTCAACACATGTTCTTGATAAGAACAATTAAAACAAAACCCCTAAGGATGGAGGAGACTTTCTTCAATATAGTCAAAGAGTCTATTGTACCAATAACCATCATCATTATTAATGAGGAAAGATTAAAGAAATTCCCCTTGAGGACACAAACTAGGCGAGGATACCCACTATCACAACCCCTAGTTCATGCTGTATTGGATATGGTAGAGCAATAAAGTAAAGGAAGGAAATAAGTGACATCCATCTGGCAAAGAGGAAGTGAAAATGCATATGTAGGTAATATGATAGTAGTTTTAGGTGCTATGGGTTGAGGACAACTCATAGCAATCCAATGAACAGATTTGAACTCTATTCTAT
>NW_006399767.1:4446932-4487263 GCF_000299155.1 Elephantulus edwardii | reverse complement strand
GGAAGCAGTCCTCAGAACACAGCAAGGAAACACTGCTTGGTTCAAAATCAAGAAAGGAATATGTCCTGTCTCTATACATTTTTAGTCTATATACAGAACAGATCATTCAGGAGGCTGGGTTATATGGGGATGAATGTGTCATCAGGATTGATGGAAGACTCATCAAAAACCTATGTTATACAGATGACACGACCTTGCTTGCTTAAACTGAAGAGTTGCTGAAACACTTGCCGCAGAGGGTCAAGGATTATAGTATTCAACATGGATTGAAGCTCAACATCAAGAAAACAAAGATTCTTATCACTGGGCCAATTGGCAGCCCCATAATAGATGAGATTGAGATTGTTAACAATTACAGATTATTTGACTTCACAATCAACACACTTGGCACCAGAGAAGTCAGGAAATCAAAAGATGAATTGCATTGTGTAAATCTGCTGTCAGAGACCTCTTCAGAGTACTGAGAAGCAATAATGTCAGTCTAGACACTAAGGTGTGCCTGATCGAGACCATGTCTTCACAATGACTTGCTATGCATTAGAGAGCTGGACAATGACTAAGAATGACAGAAGAAGAACTGATGCCTTCAAATTGTGGTGCTGGATAAGAGTCCTGAATATACCATGGACTACCAAGAAAACAAATAGGCTTTTCTTGGAGAGGATGAAACCAAATTTTTCGTTGGAGCCTAGAATTTTGAAGTTCCATCTCACACACTTTGGGCATATGGACAATAAGAGCTAGACCTTGGAGGAGGACTTCATGCATGGAAGTGGGGAGGGATAGGGCAGAATAAGAAAGCTCCAGATGAAATGGATTGATGCAGTAACTGGTGACAATGGGGATAGATGTGTCAAAATCTGTGAGACAGGCTCAGGACAGGGCTGGCTTCCGAGTTGTACAGCACATAACAATAGTAATGTTTTGTAATTTTTTTAGTAGGCCTTTTGCATTTGTAGTTAGATTTACTTCAAAATATTTAATCATATGATTAGCTATTGTGGAGGGTATTATTTTCTTAGTTCCATTTCTGTATTCTCTTTGTCACTGTAGAGAAATACAATTAATTTTTTAAAAGTATAAAACAAATTAAATTTAAAAAAACACAAAAAAACCCACTTAATTGTATTTGTTTCACTATAGTTGGGCTAGGCTTTACAGATCTGTCACCGTATAATTTTTTATTTTATTATTTCACAGTGGTTTACTTACAAAGTTAATATACATTATTTTTCAAACTGTATCTTTCCCATTTCCTGAACCCATCCCTCCCACCACCTATCAAATTGTGCGACCCTATGATTACCCCCATCATCATCCCTCTGCTTACATCCCCCCAGATCCTCATAAATGCTTTACTAGTTATCTATTTCTACAATAATTGTCTTATACAGAATTTGTACTTATGAGACTAAGTTAGTTCACTCAGCATACTTTCAGTTCCCTCCCAAGTTAGCTAGTAATTTACAAATTCATTACTCTTGCATGCTGGATAGTATTCTATCATGTGCATGCAACATAATTTTTCAATCCATTTGATTGTGGTTGGACATTTGGGCTGTTTCTATGTTTTTATGATGGTGAATAGTACTGCTATGACCATTGGTGTACAAGTCTGTTTGTGCCTCAGTTTCTATTTTCTTAGGATATATTCCAAGTATTAGAATAGCTGAGTCATATGACATTTCTATGTTGAGCTTTCTGGAGAAACACCAAACTGCTTTCAAGAGTGGTAATACCATTTTACAATTTCACCAGTAGTATATAAGAGTTCCTATCTCTCCACATTCTCTCCAGTATGTATAACTTGCTCTCCTGTTAAACTTTGCCACTGCTACTCGAGTGAGATGGCATTTCATTGTGGGTTTTGATTTGCATTTCTTTTATTGCCAGTAATTTTGAGCACTTCTTCATATGTCAGCTATTTAAATATATTCCTCTGTGAAGTCTTCCCATGTCTTCTGCCCATTTTGTAACTGGGTTATCAGTCTTATTCTTGTGGAAGTCCTTTAGGATTCTGTAAACTTTTGATATGAGACCCTTGTCTGAAATCATATTCCCAGATGTTTTTTTTCTCAGACAGTAGGTTTGGGGTTTGTTTGTTTGTTTTTCACTCTGTTAGAAAAGGTTTTTTCACTCTGTTAGAAAAGATTCACAGAAGGATTTAATCTTTAGAAGGTCCATTCACCAATTTTATCCTCTTCAGATTGCACATTTCTAGCTGTTTTTGGCAGGCTCATAGACTAGGCCATCTAAGCATTCCTGATAAACTTTATAGTTTGGGGCTTTACTCCCAGGTCTCTGATCCATCTTGAGTTGATTTTTGTGTATGGTATGAGATGTGGATTGTGTTTCAGCTTTCTACAGGTAACAGTCCAGTTTTACCAGCACCATTTGTCTAAGAGGTTGTCATTTCCCCTTTTGATAGGTTTTATTTCCTTGTCAAATACCAAGTTACCATAGATTGCTGGGCCTATTTCTTGGTTCTCAATTTTTTCCCCGTTGGTCTTTATGCTGTTCTTGTTTTACCAGTACCATACTGTTTTGTTTACTACCATTGTGTAGTATGTTTTGAGGTCAGAAGTGCTACACCTCTCACTTCATTTTTTATTTTCAGAGGAGCTTTGCTCATTTGGGGTCTCTTTCTTCTTTAAATAAACTTGATAATTTATCTTTTGATCTCTTTGAAAAATGAACTTTTTATCTGTATTGGGATTGCATTGAACATGTATATTGTTTTTGGTAGGATTGTAATTTTCACAATAGTGACTCTTCCTATCCATGAACAGGGCAGATTTCACAATTTATGTAGGTATTTTACTGTATCCCGCAGAAATGTTGGGTAGTTTTATTTGCACAGGTCTTTCGTGTCTCTTGTTAGATTCATTCTCAGGTATCTCAATTTGTGATTGGCTATTGCAAATTATATTGCTTCTTTGGTTTCCTTCTCTGAGTTTTCTCTGTTACTTGAGAGAAATCCCACTGATTTTTGGATATTGATCTTACATCCTGCCATTCTACGAAATTAATCTACTAGCTCTAACAGGTTTTTTGTTGTTATTGTTGAGTCCTGTGTACACTATCATATCATCTGCATACAGGGACAATTTAACCATCTCTTTGCAGATCTGGATGCCTTTTATTTACTTCTCTTTTTGTATTACCCCAGCAAGTAATTCCAATATAATATTGAATAGAAATGATGAGAGTGGGCATCCTTGCCTGGTTCCTGTTTGCAAGGAAAATGTTTTTAGTCATTTTCCATTGAGAATGATATTTGCTTTTGGTTTTTCATGTATAGTTTTCTTTATTTCAATATTTCATTTTTCCAATTTTGCTGAGTGGCTTCATCAGGAAGGGGTGTTGGAGAGAAATTAAATTGATTTTTGTATTTTGATCTTCTATGCTGACATTTTGCTGAATTGGTCTGCTATGTCAAGTAATTTTCTCACTGAGTCTTTAGGGTTTTCTAAGTATATTATCTTATCTTCTACATATAGAAACAATTTTATATTGTCTTTGCCAATTTTGATATCTCTTCTTTCCAGAACTTGCCTTATTGCTCTTGCTAAGACTTCCAATACAATATTTAATAGTAAGTGTAATAATGGACATACTTGTCTAGTTTGGTTCTCAAAGGAAATGCTTTTAATTTGTCTCCATTGAGAATAATATTGGCCCTTTGTTTTGCATATATACTTTTTCACTATTTTGATGAAATTCCACTCTATTCCTATTTTGTTGAATGTTTTATTCATGAAATTGTGTTAGATTTTATCTCTACATCAACTGATAGGATTATATGATTCTTGATTTTGGCTTTGTTAATATGATGAAAATTTTCAAAAGTTACTAGAACATCACATCAACAGAGAACTGTCAGAAGTGCAGGCTGGGTTTAGAAGATTCTATGGTATGAGGGATATATTAGCTAATTTTAAATGGATCTTGGCTAAAAGCAGAATGAGTATACCAGAGGAATGTCTATCTGTGTTTCTTTGACTATGCAAAGCCATTTGACTATGGGGATCACAACAAGCCTATGACTAACTGAGAAGAATGGGAATCCCAGAACACTTGATCATGCTTATCTGAAACCTATACTTAGACCAAGAGGCAGTTCTCAGAACAGAGCAAGGAAATACTGCGTGATTCAAAATTGGGAAAGGCGTACACCATGGATTTGTCCTGTCTCCATATCTTTTTAATCTATATGCAGAACAGATTATCTGGGATGCTGGGCTCTATGAGGAGAAATGTATCGGGATTGGAGGTGGACTCATCAAAAATTCTGCTTTAAGCAGATGACACAACCCTGCTTACCAAAACGGAGGAGAACCTGAAATACTTGCTGCAAAAGGTCAAAGACTGCAGCCTTCAATATGGATTGAAGCTCAACATCTAGAAAACAAAGATTCTTACCACTGGGCCTATTGATAGCATCATGATAGATGGTGAAGAGACTGAGATTGTTAACAGCTTCAGTTTGCACGGCTCCACAATCAACACTTTTGGTACCAGCAGCCAGGAAACTAAAGGACGAACTGCATTGGGAAAGTCAGCTGTCAGGGACCTCTCCAGAGTTCTGAAGAACAATGATGTTAGTCTGGAGACTAAGGTGCACCTGACCTAGGCCATAATCTTTGCAATTACTTGCTATGCATCAGAAAGGTGAACAATGACTAGGGATAATAGAAGGAAGATTGATGCCTTTGAAATGTGGAGCTGGAGAAGAGTATTGTTTATACCATAGACTGCTAAGAGAATAGACAGATTCATCCTAGAGAGGATGAGACCAGGCTTCTCCTGGGAGGCAAGAATTCTGAAGCTTCATCTGACATACTGTGGACATGTTGTAAGGATGGACCAGTCCTGTGAGAGGGACATCATGCTAGTGAGGGTGGAGGGACATTACAAGAGGGAAGACCCTAGATGAGATGGATTGATTCAGTGACAGGGCTAATGGGAGTAGGAAGGTGTGTCAAAGACAATAAGTTTGGCACAAGATAGAGCAGGTTTTAGGGCTGTTGTACATAGGGTCTCTGTGAATTGCAAGCAACTTCATGGCACATAACAACAACAATGATTAATTACACCAATTATTTTCCTTGTGTGGAACCATCTTTACATATTTGTTATGAATCCCACTTGGTCATGGTGAATTATTTTTTGGATGCATTATTGGCAGATTTTGTTGAGGATATTTGCATATATATGTTTATGAGAAATATTGTCCTACAGTTTTCTATTTTGGTGGTGTCTTACCTGAGTTTGGTATCATAGAATCAATTTGGGAGAATCCCATGCTTTTTTATTATATTTTTTTTAAATAACTTTATGTAGAACTGGAGACAGTTCTGGAAGTTATTTTATTACCTATTTATATTTTCTTTTTGTAGTGGATCTGTTTAAGTGTTCTATTTAAGTCAGTGCCAGTTTAGGTAGGTTGTGAGTTTCTTCTATGTATTTGTCCATTTCCCCTAGGCTTTCATATTGTTTGAGTATAGTTTTTCATAATATTCCATTGTTAACCTTCTTACTTCAGTTGGTTCTATTGTGACAATGCCCTTCCTATCTCTTATTTGGATTATTTGTGTCCTTTACTTTGCTAGTTTTGCTAGTTTTTTGGTCAATTTTATTGACCTCTTCAAAAAACCAACTCTTGGTCTTGTTAATGGTTTCAATTGCTTTTCTGTTTTCGATAACATTTCTTTATGCTCTAATATTTATAATTTTTTAAGAGAGTGTCAGGTGTTCTTGCTATTTTTTTTTTCAATTTGTTGGAGATGTTAGGTTAAAAAATACATTATCCCCCCCTCTTGTTTCCCTGTGGATTTGATTTAACTTACTTCTTTTTCTTTTTATAAAGGTTTACAAAAAAGTAAGATTTCCGTTCATTGATTGTTGTACAATTTACCCCCTCCCTGCCTTTCACTTCCCCAAGTTCATATTATTTCTTTTTTAATATTCATTCATTGTTTCAGAATTATCTCCCTCACATCATTCTGTTTGTAATGTACCTCTTATTCCGGACTGTTGTCATACATATAATACCTAATCATATATTTCTTTAAACCATTCTTTTCTTTATCTGTTCCAATGTAATGTTCATTATCTATCCACTCTTACCCTATTCTTCTCCCAACCCCCCATGCCAGACCTGTTTTATAAAAGCAATGCTATGCAGTGTTGTCCTTTTGTGACTTTGAGATATTTCAGTTAGTTAAATGGGGAAACCATAGCATTCTTAACAAATGCTGTTGGTAAAATTTGAAAACCATCTGTATAAAGCTCAAGCTAGACCCACACCTCACACCATAGGCAAAAATCAACTGAAAGTGGATCAAGGACCTAGGAGTAAAACCCAAAATTTTAAACTTCATTAGAGAAAATCTTGGAAGAACTATAGAAGCCCTAACCCATGATATGAACAGTCTTCTAAGCATAATGAGAAAAAAAAATCAACAAATAAGAGAAAACAAGATAGATGAATGAGACCTTCTAAGAATCAAAGCTGTATGCATATCAAAAAAAAATCTCCAACAGGGTAAAAAGGACTGGGAAAAATAGTTGATAATGATGTATCTGGTAAGTGACTCATATTTAAAATTTATAGAATACTCTAGCACCTCAACTAAAAAAAGGTAAACAATCCAATCACAAAATGATTGCAAGATATGAATAGATACTTCACCAAAGAAGACATTCAGATGGCAAGCAAACACATGAAGAAATTTTTAAAATCCCTAGCTATCTGAGAGATGCAAATAAAAAATAACTATGACGTATCTTCTAGCCCCAGCAATAATAACCAAGTTCAACAGAACACCAAACAATAAATACTGATGAGGTTGTGGGGAGATTGGAACTCTTATTCACTGCTGGCAGGAGTATAAAATTGTGTAATCATTATGAATGGTGGTTTGGTGTTTTCTCAAAAAGTTGAGGATAGAAATACCATTTGACACAGCAGTTCCACTACTGAAAATATACCCTAAAGAAACCAGAACTTCCAACCAAACTAATATATGAACACTCATGTTACTTCTCTTTTGATGTTTGCTTTTTGCTATAATTGACCTCTAACTACTGCTTTGGCTGTTTCCCAGAGGTTTTGGTAAGTTTGTTTTCATTGTCATTTGTTTCAGTAAACTTTTTTTATGTCATTTTTTATTTCTTGTATTACCCACTCATGTTCAAGCAGGGTGTTGTTTAGCTTTCAAATATATGGTTTAATGTCCTTCATCTTCTTGTTATTAATTTATAGTTTGGTAGCATTTTGGTCTGATAAGGTGCTTTGTTTTAATTCTATGATTTTAATTTATTGGTGCTTGCTTTGTGACCTAAAATGTATTCTATTCTGGAGAATGTTCCACCTCTTTATGGGGCATTAGCCTGTATATATCAATGAGATCAAGTTAGTTTACTGTGTGGTTTAATTCTTCAGTATTTTTGTTGAGTGTCTTTCTTGTCAGTCTATCTTTTCTTGAGAGTGGTGTACTGTGGTAGTGTCTGTTTCCCTTTTCAGTTCTGTTAATGTTTGCTTTGAATATTTTGCAGCTCTATTATTTGGTGTATTACATATTTATTATGGTTATGACCTCTTGTTGTATTAATCCTTTAAGCATTTTCTAATGCTTAATTCCTTGTTCTTTGTGATAATTTTTATGCTGAAATTTATTTTATCAGAGAATAATATTTCTACTCATTTTTTTCCTGGTTGCTATTTGCTTGGTATATTTTTTCCACCCTTTTATTTTTATTCTTTTTTTTATCTTCAGCTCTCAGGCATGTCTCTTGTAGACAATATATTGATGAGTTTTATTTTTTATCCAATCTGCTACTCTTTTTCTCTCCACTGATGCACTTAAACCATTCATATCAGTATAATTATTGAGAGGCAAGGTTTTCTTGCTTTAATTTTATTGAGTTCTTTTTAGTGTTGTTTCTGGGTACTGGGGTCCATCCTGTTTTCTGTGGCTTCTCTATAAGATGGACTTTCCTCGGTATTTGCTGCAACACTGGTCTTATTTTTGCAAATTCCCTTATGTTCTGCTTCTCTGTTAGTATCTTGATCTGTCTGTCATATTTGGAGGACAGTTTTGCTGGGTACAGTATTTTTGGTTGACAGTTGTATTCTTTAAGTGTTTGATATGTTATTCCACTGTCCTCTTGCTTGCATAATTTCTGCTGAGAAATCAGCATTTACTCTTATTTGCTTTCCCTTGTAGGTTACTCTTCCTTTATCCCTAGCTGCTTTCAAAATTCTATCCTTACCTTTGAATCTGGCAAATTAGACTATGATAAGCCTTATCGTTTTTCTTTTGGGGTCCATTCTATATGGAGTTCACTCAGCTTCTTTTACAATATTCTCTCATTCTTCATTATCCCTAGAAAATTTTCTTCTAGTAATTCTTCCACAACTTTCTCAGTGCCTTTACTTGCTTCTGCCTTTTGTGGGATTCCAATTAGAAGCATGTTATTCCTCTTCTGGTGCCCCACATTATTCTTAATCTTTCTTCTTCCTTTTTAATACTAATACTGCCTTTTACCCTAGCATATCAGTGGTGAGAATTTTATCTTCTATATCACTTGTTTTGTGTTCCATCTCTTCATCTCTGCTCATATGTTGGCAGCATCTGAGACACTGGTCCTTATATTCTGGTTTGCAGTTTCTTGTTTTTTTTCCCAGAGTTTCTAATGGCTCATTTGTTTTATCTGTATTGTCTTGGGTAGGTTTCTTTTGTTTGTGTGTGTGTGTGTGTGTGTGTGTGTGTATGTATGTAGCCTACTAATTAGAGTGTATAGCTAGAAAGCAAGATGATGTCCCAGATGAAAGCAATGCCTTGCCGGATCCTGAATGCTGGTGTTATTCTACCCTTGTCCCAAGGGCCACAGACTAGGTGGGGTTCAAATAGTCTGCATCTCAAGTACTGGCTGTGGGACGGACCAAGTGCTGAGGTGGTGTCCAGGAAGGAAATGGTATCACTTGTAGAGATCGCCTGTGAATTCCAAGGAGTCTGCAGCTCAAGTGCTGGCCCTGGAAATGTCCAGAGTACAGAGGTGGTTCTTAGGAAGGAAATAGTGTCACCTCATGTTTAAAGTACCTGTATCTTCTCTAATGTGAAATTTCCCAGTACAATTACTTTACCCAGCTCCTCAGTGTACCCCCCCCCATCTCTCTATCCCTCTATCTATATATTTATCTCTGGTGGCCTTGTGGCAAGAAGCTCCACTGCAATCCTAATGCCATGATGTTCAAGGTCACCAACATCTCCTTGGGAGAAGGATGGGTAATCTCCTCCCATACCATTAACTGCCTCTGAAAACCCAATAGAGCGTCAGCTATGGGTCAGTTCTGACTCAATGGTAAACAACAACAACAAATACACACACACACACACACACACACACATATATATACATATGTTGTTGTTGTTATGAGCCGTCGAGTCGTTTGCGACTCATAGCGACCCTATGTACAACAGCCCTAAACCCTGCTCTATCCTGTGCCAATCGCATTGCCTCTGACATACCCATCCCGATTACCCCAGTCACTGAATCAATCCACCTCATAGCGGGTCTTCCCCTCCTGTGCTGTCCCTCCACCCTACCAAGCAAGATGTCCCTCTCCAAAGACCTGTATCTCCTTACAACATGTCCAAAGTATGTCAGAAGAATCCCCAGAATCCTTGCCTCCAAGGAGTAGCCTGGTTTAACCCTCTCTAGGATGGATAGAAAACCTATATACACATATACATATATATATATATACATGTACATACACATACATACATACACACATACTTTGTATCCAAGTGTTATCCATAGTGGTGCTACATACCTAGTGAATATTCAATTATAAATATAACATAATACATATTACTAGTCACAATTGTTTTAATTTCACTCTTCTTATTCTGTTAAGAACATTGTGATATATTTGTTTATGGTAAATATTTATATGTCTTCATTTTCTCTTTTCATCTTATTTATACAATTGATCCAAACTGTAATAAATAAAACCTTAAAGAGAGAGTGAGAAAACTAAGTAATTCAATTTCATAATTCTTTGTTTTTTCCTTGTCTTTATTATGTTTCCAAAGGGAAAAATTTACTGGCACAGAATCAATTCCAATTCATATTAACCTATAATCAAAGAAGAACTATCCATAATGTTTCCAAGGCTACAAAATTTCACAGAAGTAGATTTTCTCAATGTATCTTCTAAGCAGGGGCTGGAGAGTTATTGCTGTCAACCTTTCAGTCTGACACTGATCTCTTAGCACTGAACTAACATAATTATTTTTTCAAAGTCAAAATTTGACTCTTCTTCTTTCTGCTCCATGTAAATAGAAATAGTATTTCATGGATACCAAAATAGAGTTGACAACTTTTCTCTCTTATTTTTGATAGAGTGAAAAACAGTGTTCTTTCATTTATAATTTTATCCAAAGTTTATTAGGATTTGGGTAGGTTATTTAGCCACAAGAATAACTTTCAGTAGTGTTGCACCAGTCTCACAAAATACAGTCTTGTAGCAATGATTTAATTACAAAATATTTTATCTGCTTATTTTCTTATGTTATATATTCATTAAACCATTATTTATTAACTAATATCTCTAATGGCCTAGTGGTAAGACGTTGAGCTGCAATCCCAGAGGCACTTGGTTCGAGGCCACCAGCCACTCCATAGGAGAAGGATGAGCAATCTGCTCCCATGCAATTAACTGCCTCTGAAAACTGACCAGAGGGTTAGCTATGGATTCACTCTGACTCTACAGTACACAAAAACAACAACAATGTCAAGCTGGGTACTAGGTGAAGAATACTGACAGAAGGCTACCTGTACACCCACTAAATTAAATAATGAATAAAGATGTACTTGGGAAAACTTAAGGAAAACTCAGCAAGTAATCTTTTAAGTCAGTAGGTAATGAATTAAAATGTAATTATAATATAATGATAAGAAAGAACTTTTTGAGGAGTTAGTAGAGTTTTAATGAAAATATCACTGAATTTTGTGTATAGGACCCTGGTCTAAGATTAGACTTGTAACTTCTACTAATTACTTCTGTAAACTTCACTTGCTAGATTTTTGTGATGCTGTCCTTAAAAAGAGTGCAGGATCATCCTAAACGTGCAGGATGCACACAACATCCAAAAATAAGAGCAAAAAAAAAAATATTGAATACTACTAGAGAAATCTGGGTTCAATTCAACAAATAATCTTTGAATATCAAATATCGGTCAGCACAGAGCTTCTGTGTACTGAAGAAAAATCTACCATGATTCCAAGTAGCTTCTATAACTTGATCAAGTTGATAAGATATATAAACTCACATAAGTCACCTATTGTCTCAATTTCAGCATAGAGCCTCATTAAAAAGAAAAAAAAAGTCATTCCAACTCTGAAGCCTTCAACAATCTCATTAGTTATCTAAAGAGAAATTGCTTCTCTTGAGTTCTATGGAATAAAATGTTCCACTTGATTACACTTTTCCAAAAGAAAAATTCTATTAGTTCTATTTTTGTTATGTGCTGTTGAGTCGTCTTTAACTCATAGTGACCCTACGTACAACAGCTCTGAAGCCACCCTCCTCATCTCCAACACACCAGACCTTATTACCACAGTCACTGAGTTAATCCATTTCATCCAGGGTCTTCCTCTCTTAAGTTGTCCCTCCATCCTCCCAAGCATGATTTTCCCCTCCAAGGACAGTCAAAGAATTGATGTCTTTGATCTGAGTTTTTAGAGAAGAATATTGAATATTGTAGGGACAGTCCAAAGAACAAACAGATATGTCTTTGGAGAAGGTACAGCCCGAGTGGTCCTGGGAGACAAAATGTACAAAGCTTTCTCTCATATCTTTAGGCATATTGTTAGGAAAGGTTCTTCCTTGGAGGGGGGATATTGTGCCTTAAAAGGCAGTTGTTCTTAGGCACTGATGAGATGAGCATGACTTATAGAGACCCTATGAACAACAGATCTGAATTGTGTTATATCCTATATCATTCTCAAACTCTCTGATATAGTTAGCTGAGTAAATATTAATCCACTTGATTAGCGGAAGGTCAGTAAAAGAAAGGAAGAGCTTCAACCAAATGGATTCATACAGTGACTGCAGCAATGACTTTGTGTATGTCAAGGATTGTGAGGATGGCGTAGGATAAGACATCCATCTGTTGTTCATAGGGTAACTATGGGTCACACTTGACTCAAAAGCACGTTACAACAATAGTAATAAAAAGATCACCTGGAATCCTAACGACATACTCAAAATATATAAGACAAAGCTTTACCAACCTTGCCTCAAAGAACCATCCTTGTATGCACTTTACCCAAGACATATCCTGGGAAAAATGATGTCATATAGGGGAAAGTCAGAGAAAAAGAAGACCCTCAACAAAGTGGATTGACACAGTGACTATAACAATGGACTCAAATATATCCAAGATTATGAGGGTAATATAGGACTGGGCAGGGTACAGATCCATTATTTATAGGGTCACTGTGAGTCATAATCAACTGGTTGGCAACTAACAATAGTGACAAAAAGAACATGTGAGGGAAACTGACACTGTTGGTCATTAGAGCACTACTTGGAACCACTGCCTTAGACTGACCTAGCCTGTTTAATTACATAATAGTTCCTTATTAAGTTTCCATTTGATAAGCTACAATTATCTTGAAGTGAATAAATGTAGGTCGACTAAACTGAAGTATATTAACACTCATTTCTCTATGACTACACAGAGTATGACTACCACATTATGTTTTGCTGCAGAAGATCAAAGACTATAGCCTTAAATATAGATTTCACTTCAAAACCAAGAAAACAAAAACCTTCATCACTTGACCAATAGACAACTTCATGATAGATGGAGAAAATATTGAAGTTGTCAACAATTTAATTTTACACAAATACACATTCAACACCCAGGTTACCAACAGTCAAGAAATCAAAAGATTTGTTGCATTGGAAAAAAGCTACTATCAAGGACCTCTCCAAAATTATAAAGAGAAATAAAATGGGTTTAAACATTAAGGTAAACCTGATCCAAGCCATGATCTTTTCAATTACTTGTTATGCATCTGAAAGTTGGACAATGAATAATGATGACAGAAAAAAAAATTATGCCTTTGAATTGTGCTATTGGAGAAGAGTACAGAATATGGATAGTCAAAAGAATAAACAAATATGTTTTGGAGAGGGAGCAATAAGGGTGCTTCTTGGAGGCAATGTCAGTGAAATTTTGTCTTCCATACTATGGGCATATTGCTGGGAGAAGCCAATCCTTGGAGAAAGAGGTGCTCAGGAAGATGAAAGGTGAGAGAGAGAGGGCAAGACCTTAAATACAATGAACTGACAGTGATTTTAACAGTAAGCTCAAGTATATCAGAGTTGATAAGGATGGCACAGGATAGAGATAAGATTCAGATCCATTATACATAGATTGTTGGAAGTCAACTTGATGGCATCTAAAAACAACTGCTGTTTAAAGTCCTAAATTGTTGTTTGGAACTAAAAGAAAAGGGGAAAAAAAAACTCCAACAAACCAACTCTAACAATTTAAAAAAAAAAATCCTCAAAGTTTATACCCAGTAATGACTCCATCCACTTACAAAGTATTCTATAGCTTTTATTTCATTCAACTCTGTGCAGGAGATATTATTATTGTTGTGTGCCCTGAACTGACCCATAGCTGATCCTCCGGTGGGTTTTTAGAGGCAGTAAAATCATATGGGAGGAGATTATCCATCCTTCTTCTGTGGAGTGTCTGGTGGCAGGAGATTTATCAACTCTCTTTACCCCCATCTCATAAGCTTGATTCTGTTACTGCATTTTTTAATGAGTGTTCATTCATTCACCGGTAAACATTTTGTTTTGTAACATTGATTCAAAAAGTATGTTGTTGTTGTTGTTATGTGCCGTCGAGTCACTTGCGACTCATAGCGACCGTATGTACAACCCTAAACTCTGCTCTGTCCTGTGCCAATCACACTGTCTCGGACACTCCCATCCCAATTACCCCGGTCACTGAATCAATCCGCCTCATAGAGGGCCTTCCCCTCCTGTGCTGTCCCTCCACCCTTCCAAGCATGATGTCCCTCTCCAAGGACCTGTCCCTCCTTACAACATGTCCAAAGTATGTTAAAGGGAGCCTCAGAATCCTTGCCTCCAGGGAGCCGCCCAGGTTAACCCTTTCCAGGATCAATGTGTTTGTTTTCCTAGCAGTACATAGTATCCTCAATACTCTTTCCAGCACCACAGCTCAAAGGCTTCAATTCTTCTTCTATCCTCCTTAGTCACTGTCCAACTCTCTGATGCATAATAAGTGATAGAAAAGACCATGGCCTATATCAGCACACCTTAGTCTCCAAAGAGACACCATTGCTCTTCAATGCTTTTGTGAGGTCCCTAACATCAGACTTTCCCATCGTAATGTATCTTTTAATTTCATGGCTACTGGTGATGAGAGTGTTGACTGTGGAGCCAAGCAAACTACAACTGTGAATAATTTCAATCTCTTCACCATCCATCCTGATGCTGCCAATTAGTCCCGTTTTGAGAATCTTTTATCTTCTTGACATTGAGCCTCAATCCATATTGAAGGCTGCAGTCCTTGACCCTCTGCAACAAGTGCTTCTGTTCCTCCTTAGTTTTAGCAAGCAGGGTTGTGTCATCTGCATAATGCAAATTGTTGATGAATCTTCCACCATTCCTGAAACCACACTTCTCCTCATAGAGCCTAGCCTCCTGGATAATCTGTTCTGCATACAGGTTGGAAAGGTACGGAGACAGGACTCAAATAGTGTATTGTTATTATTCTCTGCCTTATTGAAACCTTGCTGTACTTTCCATTTCCTTTCACTCTACCCATCCACTCACTACTCTGTTCACTTTCCCCTCCTTCCCATCCCTGCCTGTCACTGTTCCTCAACTGTTTCTATGTATATGTGCAAATGCTTCCTTAATCTTAGTTCTCTTCCCTCCTCCCACTCCATTCATCAGTTATGCATGTCCTGTTCCAGATTGTTAATTGCAATACATAGAATGACTAATCGTTCATTCATTTCAGGCTGATCTATTTCACAAAGTCCTATCTGACAAGTGACTTGTATTTAAAATTTATAGAATACTCTAGCATCTCAACAAGGACAAGCAACCTAATTTCAAAATGTACAGAAGATATGAACAGACTCCTTCAAACAGGATAATCAGATGGTCAACAAGCACATGAAGAAATGCTCAAGGCATTAGAGAAATGCAAATCAAAACAACAATGAAATATCATCCCACCCAGGCAACAATATTCAAGTTCAAAAGGACAACAACAACAAATACATCTGTAGTAATAGTGGACATAAATCAATGGTGATTCATTTTATAAGATGCATGAGAATAATCATAAGAAATAATTAAGAATTGCTCACTATGGCTATGACAAGTTATTTTCTTAATTTGCAGTGTGTTGGTGGTATTATTGCTAGGTGCCACTGAGTCGAGTATGACTCAAAATAACCCTGTGGAAAACAAATCTGCACCCTGTAATATTCTGTGTCATCCTCTTCACCTCTGACATAATGATCTCATTGCTGACAACTCAAAGACATTTTTTTCTTTCATCTTTACTGTCAGACTTTCAGATGGATAACAAATAATCGAAAAGATCATAGTGAATAAAAAAAGTGAGATATAGATATCTATATATATAGATTTTATTAAAGCATATAACAAATGTTGGCAAGGGGATAGACAAGTTTGAACACCCATTCAGTGCCAGTGAGAATATAAAACAATTTGACCACTATGGAAGGTAGCCTGGCATTTCCTCCAAAGCTTGAAAATAGAAGTACCAATCATCTTGTTATTCCATTACCGAGAATAGTCCTTAAATCAGAGTGGTTACATGAGCAGATGTATGCAATACCTATGCTTATTCCAACATTATTCACCAAAGTGAGAATATAGAAGCAGCTCAGGTGCCATGAAAAAATGAATGGATAGAGAAACTGGTACATTTATGCAACACTGAAAATGAATGAAGAACTTGTGAAACATTAAACAATGTGGATATATCTAGAGGAAATTATGCTGAGTGAAAGAACCCAGTCATAAAAGTACAAATCTTGTATAAGGCCACAGTGTTAAAAATAGGATAGTTACAGGGAAAAGAGTGGGAAGAACAGGAGAAGAAGAGAAAGAAAGGAAGAGTATATTGGAATAGGTGAAGGGAAGGTCAAATTGATTCTCATTTAAAGGAGAGAAAATGTAATAAACAAGTAACTTAGACTCGAAGAAGGAAACTAACACCAATTGGCCCTAATTTCCTTTTCTCTGAATTTTACTCAATATTACTGGATTTTGAAGCTCTGAGGATTGTGAGCTGGCCATATATTCTTGACAGAATAAGTAAAAACTTAAGTGCTCTTTATTGAATATGTTAAAATTTATGGCTATTCAATGATTTCAGGTTAAGGTTCATATTTACTAGATACTGTACCTGGTAAAAATTGTAATAATTGCAGATCACCAGGGTACAGTGCATTTTTTAAAGTCAAAATTGCTTCTCTATTCTATGTCTAACATTGACAACCATACAGGAACATATTTGTGGTACACAGAGAATACATGGCTGTACTTTAAAAACCATGTCAGAATTAGTTGCAGTTACTGTTTCCCGGAAATGGTATCATTGCCTTCCGTTTACAATCAAAGGTATGGCTAGTTTTAATAGAATGTTGAATGTTTTACCATCTAAAGAAATTAATAACCAGGCTTTGATGGGTTTTAGTAGTTTTTGACATTACAGAGGCAGTAATTCTGAAAAGATAACACTATTTGTAAACTGGCAGAAGGCATAGGAGGAAAGACTGGAATAACACATTCACTGGATTCCTTTTTAAAAAAATATTTGATTTTTTTAAAATTTTACACTCAGCATAATGTCCTCCTGGTTCACTCGTGTTGTGTAATATTCTATGAGTTCCTTGTTTTTCAATGCTACGTAGTATTCCATTGTGTGAATATACCACAGATTTTCTAGCCATTCATTTGTTGATAGGCACTTAGGTTGTTTCCTTCTCTTTGCTACTGTGAACAACACAGCAATAAACTTGGGTGTGCATATATCTGTTTGGGTGGCAGTTGTGCTTTCTTTAGGGTATATTCCCATTAGTGCAATTGTTGAGTCAAAAGGTATTTCATCTTTTATTTTTTTTAAAATGGCATTTCTATTTTCAAGTTTTTGAGAAAGCACCGTACTGCCTTCCAGCACCATTTTACACTCTCACCAACAGTGAGTAATGACATTAATTTTTTTGTCTCTTTTGAAAAGTAATGGTTGCCTTTTCATTTTCTTTATCTTTTGAACATCGTCTAGTATTTATCTTACTTTTATTCAAACAAAAAGAGTAATCATCCATCACAACTTTTCATTCTCTTTAGCTGTGGATTTATACTATTTTGTTGTTGTTGTTATGTGCCATCGAGTCACTTGCAACTCATAGCAACCCTATGTACAACAGTCCTAAATACTGCTCTATCCTGTGCCAGTTGCATTGCCTCTGACACACCCATCCTGATTACCCCAGTCACTGAATCAATCCACCTCATAGAAGGTCTTCCCCTCTTGCGCCGTCCCTCCACCCTCCTAAGCATGATGTCCCTCTCCAAGGACTTCTCCCTCCTTACAACATGTCCAAAGCATGTCAGACGAAGCCCCAGAATCCTTGCCTCCAAGGAGTAGCCTGGTTTAACCCTCTCCAGGATGAATCTGTTTGTTTTCTTAGCAATCCATGGTACACTCAATACTCTTCTCCAGCACCACAGCTCAAAGGCATCAATTCTCCTTTTATCTTTCCTAGTCATTGTACAACTCTCTGATTCATAACAAGTGATTGCAAAGACTGTGGCCTGTATCAGACACACCTTAGTCTCTAGAGTGACACCATTGCTCTTCAGTACTTTGGAGAGATCCCTAAGAGCAGACTTTCCCATTGCAATACATTTTTTGATTTCCTGTCTACTGGTGCCAACACCATGCAGCCTAGCTGACTAAAGTTGTTAACAATCTCAGTCTCTTCACTATCCATCCTGATGCTGCCAAGTGGTCCAGTGGTGAGTATCTTTGTGTTCTTGACATTGAGCCTCAATCCATATTGAAGGCTGTAGTCCTTGACCCTCTGCAGCAAGGGTTTCGGGTCTTCCTCAGTTTTAGCAAGCAGGGTTGTGTCATCTGCATTATTATCTCTGTTTTACCTAGCGTAGTTTGATATACCCCAATGCAGGTTCTTAGAAAGTCTACATCAGAACCATTCAGGACATTTGTTAATGTGAAGATTCCAGGATCCCATATAATCAAAATCTTTGATATTAAAGTTAAAAAACATCAATTTAAGCAAACTTCTTGGATAATTTTTACATATATATAGCTTCCAAAGAAAGACGGGCCGGAAAGAAAGGCCTGCTTATCCATTTTAAAAAGTTAGCCAGAGAAAATACTATTACACACAGCAGAATATTATCCAATACAGGATCATAACATTAGGTCCAGCATATTGATTGTGTAATAATGTGATATTGGGAAACATTTCTTTCTTCTGTATATAGGGTTATCATGAATTGTAGCAACTACTAATAATATTTATATTTATTTATGCAAGATTGATAGCTGCCGAGCTAATACAGTCGGAACTCAATGTGCTCATCTCTTTTGTATTTCTGAAATCATGGTGTTAATTATATTTTCATATAATACACAGTGACAAATCTACAATATACCTGGGTTCTGTTTTGGATTATTAGGAGTTCTGCAATCTGCTCTTCCTAACGTATATTCATGTGTTTCATGAATATATTCCTTGAGCACTAGGTGAGTACTGAAAGTCATTTTTTGTTGTTATGGTGTCCTGTTGAATAGTAACCGACCCAGAGTTAACCGTCCAACAGGTTTTCAATGACAGTCTTCCATAGGAGGAGACCAACCGTCTTTCTCCCATGGAACAGTTTGTGAATTCAAACTGTATGTCTTTGGAATGGCAGTACAGCTTCTTACCATTAGGCCACCAGAAATCCCTTGTGCTAAGGGTTGTGATCGTTGCTATTCTGTGCCATCAAGTTGCCTGCGACTCATAGCATTCTTCTGTATACTACCTCTGAGCCTTGCCTTATCCTGAGCCAGTTTCAGGAACTCCAACACACCCACCCCCATTGGCTCAGTTATTGTGGCAATAACATAAAAAAAGTCAATAAACATAGTTCACTTGGGCAGACTTTTGAAATCAATTTCATCATCTTTTTTGACAAGCTATTAATGTTTCATCTTTTAAAACTCTTTAAAAATCCATATATTCCTGATAATAAATCAGAATACAAATGTACATACATATGTTCTTATGTAATTTTTGGTTGGAACCAGCTAATAGTTGATGCTCTAGCAGGTTTTCAGAGGCAGTAAATTACACTGGATTTCTTATCCTTCTCCCTCTAAACAATTTGTGGATTCCAACCAGTGGGTTTCAAAGGTTTGTAAATACATACATTGTTCACATCTTCCTAAGTGCTGATAAACCTGTGATCTAAATTTTAATCTTCAAATTTTTCAATCCTCACTAAGCATCAGTGAATATTTACAAAGCTGGACTGAATAGCTAAAAAAAAATGTATGTCCAGTAAATTAAATTTCATCCTTTTTAGCTGCATTTCCTCCCTTTAAATACATCTAATGGCATATGGCATAGAGAGACAAAATTTAAAAATTCATTCAGCTCTCTGACATGAAATAGCATCTTCTCTGGCGTAATGGGGGTAGGTATATCAGAGATAATCAGATTGGAACAGGATAGAGTGGAGATTAGTGCTGTTGTATATAGGGTTGCAGGCAACTCAATGGCACATAACAGCAACAACAACTTGTAGCTCTAAAGACTTTCCCTTGAGTCTTTAACACACTTCTAAAAATTAATTACAAATATACAAAGTCATCAGCTTAGAATTTCCTCTCCTGTTCACAAAAATTTAAACTTATTAAAACTGTGAGACAAAGTTGTAATAAAATGTGAAAAAGAAAATCAAACCAATGAACAAATACAAGCAAAAAAAAATGAGAGCCTGTCTCTTGGCAGGTTATCCTATTCTAAAATTGTTGTTCTGTTGCAGTCAAAACCAACTTTTAGCTGAGGCTCCAGCTGGTTTTCAGAGGCAGTAAATCACACCAGAGAAGACAGCCTGTCTTTCTCCTTCAGGTGAAATTTTGAACTATGTCCCTTCAGGTTGGCAGCCCAGCTCCTGAACACTAGGCTGCCAGAGCTATCAAAATAAGTCTCAAGGATATACATACTTACATTCATTTCTTATACTCCTCTAGTGCCATTTCTCTGAATGGAACTAGAATTGTGAATCTTCCTTACTTCTATACACAGCCGTCTTGTATCACTTCATCTCCTTCTATAGTTTTAAGAGTGAAAAACCTTCGTTCCCAGCTCTTTTGTGAGTCTCAATGTCATCTGTTCAGATAGTTACTAGATACTGTACTAACACTTAAAATCTCATATAGTGAAAATTGAGCATACCACTTTACCTCTGAGATTAGCTTTTTCTACTATATCCACAGTTAAGGCCTTTTCCTTCCACTTATCCTCTCAAATTAGAACTCAGAACTGTAACTCTTCTCTAATCCTTAGGTCATTAGCACATATTTTTTACTTTTACTTAAAAAAATTATATTGGTTGGTATATATGATTCATATGCATTGTGTTTAAGTTATGTACACTGTGTGTCACAGATTCCTTCATTCACATTGTGTTTCATATAATGATTTATATGCCTTGTGTTTTACAAAAACAATCACCATTCTATGCCTACCATTACCTGTCTTTTCAGGTCCAAATTGGATTTTTCCCATTCCTTCACTCATACCTATCCACACCCTCACACCACCCTCCACCCTCTCCACTCCCCTTTTCTCATTCTCTCACTCCCCCAACCAACCTAACAATTTTTTAATCATCTTTTCATATTCATTTTAAAGTCTATAATTAGATTTGTTGATCTATCATTTCATAGTTGGTCACAGAACAGGTTTTTGTTGGTTTTAATTACCAAATTTTGTTCACACAAAATGAGAGATGCATACATAAATTTTAAACAGTTCTCACATTTGAAAGTGATTAATAAAATTCCATTTTGCAATAAAGTCCAGGATATTTACAAACATACTATTATAAAAGTGTTTCTTAAATTTTACCTTTGTTTTCTTTTCTTTTTTAAGGGACCTCACTAGCAGGAAAATGGCACTGTCAAGGCATGTCACCAAATGCCTATAAATTTTTGTGCAAAGTTTCAGAAGAAAATGATATTTTTAGAAAAATATCCATGTTTGTTAGCTTTAACAACAAATATGTTTTTCATAAGCTCAGTTTACACTAATCAGTCTAATAACAAGGTAAAAACTCTAGGTTAATTTCCTTTTTAAAACTTCTAATGCCCAAGCGCATCAGGGATGTTTCCTTTTTCTATAATGTTTCAATCTATATGCAGAACAGATAATTCAGGAGGCTGGACTTTATGAGGAGAATTGTGGTATCATGATTGGAGGAAGACTCATCAACAAATAACCTGCATTATGTAAATAGCACACCTTGTTTGCTGAAACTGAGGGGGACCTGCAGTGTTTGCTCCAGGTCAAGGACTGACTGTAGTCTTGAAAATGGATTAAGGCTTAATATCAAAATGACAAAGATTCTGCATTGGGCCAATTGGCAGCACCATGAGATCTAGAGAAAAGATTGAAGTTATCAACAAATTCAGCTTGCTTGGGTCCAAAGTCAATACTCTTGGCACCAGTAATCAGAAAATAAAAAGATAAATTTCATTAGGAAAATCTGTTGTCAGTGCCTTCTCTAGAGTGCTAAAGAGCAATGACATCAGTCTAGAGACTAAGATGTGCCTTATCCAAGCCATAGTCTTCACAGTTATTTGCTACACATCAGAGAGCTGGACATTGATTGAGGATTACAGAAGAATTGACGCCTTTGTGTTATGGTGCTATGAGTTGATAAAACAACTCCTTACTTACTATGCAGAGGTAGAAAAAGGAGAAAGGAAGAGAGAGAGAGAGGAGGGGAGAAGAGAGAAAAGGCGGAAAGATGATGGGAGGGAAGGAAAGGGAAAGTGAGTGAGAAAGAGTAGGGAAGAATAAGGAGCTATTATTTGACATTCTTTCATGTCCTCAACAGTTTTTAGAATTTGAATGACCAGGAAACATCAAAAAAAGATTAAAGGAATACACAGTTACTGTACCAGAAAGAATTGGCCAACATGGAACTATTTTAGGAAGTAGTTATAAACAAGAACCAACAGATATGAAGGATTAAATTCAAGCTGCTCTGAAGACTTTGGCAAAAAAGTAAGGCCCCAGGAATAGATGGGATACTGATTGACATTTTTCAACATGTTTTAACTGCAGATGCCTTGGACATGATCACCAGTCTATACCAGGACATTTGCAGGACATCCGTCTGTCCTACTAACTGAAGAGATTCATGTTCCCATTCCCAAGAAAGGTGATCCAATAGAGCTTGGAACAATTATCAAACAATATCACTGATATAATATGCAAGCAAAATACTACTGAAGGTCACTAAAAAATAACTAGAACAGTACATAGACAAGGAACTTCGAGACATTCAAGCTGTATTAAGAAAAGACTAGCACCAAAGATATTATTACTGATGCCAGATAAAGAATACCAAAAGAATGTCTATTGACATTTTTTGCAAAAAAGTGACTATGCAAAGGCTTTTGACTGCATGGATCATAACACATTATGGCTAATATTGAGAAGAATAGGGGTCCCAGAAATCTTAATTGTTCTCATGTGAAACCTACACTTAGACCAAGAGCCAATCGTGTGAACAGAGCATGGTTTAAGATTAGTAAAGAAGTATGTAAGGGTTGTATTCTTTCTCCATACCTATTCAATATTTATGCTGAGTGAATTATTTTAAAAGTTGAACTTTATTAAGAAGAATGTGGCATCAAGATCGAAGGAAAACTTATCAATAACCTTTGTTATGCTATGATACAACGTTGGCTTGCTGAAAAGGAGGAGGACTTGAAGCACTTGCAGCAGAAGGTAAAACACTGTAGCTTTCCTTATATTGAGATTACATCTCAATGTCAAGAAAACAAAAATCCTTGCCACTGGACTGATAGATGGTGAAAAGATTGAGACTGTCAACAATTTCATTTTACTTGGATCCATAATCAGTGCATAAGATACCAGTAGCTAGGAGATCAGGAGATGTATTGCATTAGAAGAGTCTGTAGTGTCAGTGCCATCTCCAAGTTATTAGGGAGTAATAGTGTCAGTTTCAGGACTAAGATGCACCTGATTTAGGCTATGGTCTTTTCAGTAACTTACTATGCTGTGCACCTGAAAGATGAACAGTGAATAAGGGCGACAGAAGAAGAATTGATGTCTTTGAACCATGGTGTTGGAGAAAAGTACTGAATATGAATACTGACTGCCAGAACAAACAAGTAAGTCTTAGAAAAAGTATAGCTAGAGTACCTCTTGGAGGCAAAGATGATGAGCTTCATCTCACATACTTGGAGGATGTTACTAGTAGAGGTTATTCTTTGGAGAACATCGTCCTTGGAAAGGTTGGAGGAAGAGCGAAGAAGAGAAAGATTCTCGACCAAGTTGATCAACACATTGACGCAGCAATGGACTTGAGTGTTTTTGAAATTATGAGGATTTCACAGGATAGACAGGGTACAGTCTGCTGTTTGTAGGGTCATTATGAATCATACTCAACAGAACCTGATAACAACTACTTGCTACCTAAGAATTGTGACTCATTTGTTTTACTATGTATAGTTATGGTACTCACAGACCATAAAACTGTAGGAGTTCTAGTTAAGTATGATCCATTTTCTGGGATCTCAAATCATGACCCCTTTCCTACTTGTAAATGTTCAGGTTTACAGATGAAATAGTTTTCAGGAAGGTATGTTTTGTTATTTACAGTTTTCTAAAGCTACTTTCATGTGAATACAAGATGTCTTTAAAAAAAAAAGTCTTTAACTAAAAAAAAAGAAAACTTTTTCTAAAATCTGGATGAGCATTCCATTCAGTAAGAAGAACAGTGGTGTTGACAAAGAGTAATGAATATACCATGGATATACCATAGATTGCCAAAAGGCTAAGCAAAGCTGTCTGAAGAAGGTACAATCAAGGGTCCTCCATAAAGGGGGAAAAATGGTATGACTTCATACCACATGCTTTGGGCATTTTGTTAGGAGGATCATTCCTGGAAAAGAGATGTCACTGGAATAGTTGAGAGTCAGATAATGAGAGGAAGTCCCCCAGTGAGACAGACTGACACAGCGACTGCAATAATGGGGATGAGCACAGTGGGTATTAGGAGAATGGCACAGGATTTTAATCTTTTTGGCATTAGAAATCACTGCAACTATACACAGCAACAGCAGTAATTTAAATGACAAAATGTTTTGGTGTTAGTCGTAGTGTGATTTTTAAATTAACTGTTTGTTTTGTAAGTTAATAAAAGTGTCTTATGACGCTATATTATAGATACTGAGACAACAGTCATTTGAATGCTCATCAAGTTGTGTGGCACCAACCTTTGTAAGACGTCTATTATTAACCATCATTCTACCTTTCTACAGTGACAGCCGTAGTTGAGACCCTTCAGTTTTGCCTGGAACACAGCTAAATACAAAATAATTTTTTGTGTGTTTTTCAAATTCTAAGCTGTATCATCCGATTAATTTTCCTTCATTGCTAAAGGAATAACTTTAGAATGTACAGTTAGACTATGTGACTGTTTTCTTTTATTAAAACCCAATTTAATACAAGCTAGACTCCCTTTTTATTTTCTAGTAGTAACTAGGGAGTTCTGGGGCCCAGTCTGCATGGAGTTATTCCACTAACTTAATGGTTAGAATTTGCCTAATTTCTCATACAATTTATGTTCAGAAAAGCCTGAAGGGGGAGGGTCATCTATGAGTTGGTGCAGACTCTACAACAATGCATTTGATTTTATTTGAGAGTATCTCTTAGACTTGATTCTTGGCTTGCAATTGCTTTACTATGACACTATTTTCCCCCCCAGTCATCTGCAACTCCCTAGTTTTCCACTTACCAATTAGTTAGATTCTTGCCCTCACATGTGTTTTTTTATTTGCCTGCAATATACTTCACATTGTCAAACTAGTAAATTCTAGTTCATTCTTAGAATCGAATGCAAATATTTCAGCTTGCTTGGCTCCATAATCAAAACTTGGCATCAGTAGTAAGGAAATAAAAAAGCTAATTGCATTGAAGATAATCTGTTTCAGGAACTTCTCTAAACTGCTAAAGAGTAATAATGTCAGTCCAGAGACTAAGGTGTGCCTGATTCAGACCATGATATTTGCTTTGTATCAGAGAGCAAGACAATTACTAAGAGTTACAGAAGAAGAATCAATGCCTTTATGTTGTGATGCTGAGAAGTGTCCTGAACATACTATGGAGTGCTAAGAGAATAAATAGTTCTGTTTTGGAGAGGGAGAAACCAAGATCCTCCTTGGAGGCAAGAATTCTGAAGCTCCATCTCACATAGTTTGAGTATATGGCCAAGAAGAACCAGTTTTTAAAGAAGGACATCATGCTTGGTAGGGTGGAGAGACAACACAGGAGAGGAAGATCCTGGATTAGAAGGATTGACACAGTAACCGGAGGAATGGGCATACGTGTGTCAGAGTTAGTAAGATTGGCTCAAGATTGAACGGGGTTCCGTGTTATTGTATGTAGAATCACTATGAATTGCAAATGACTCAATGGAAAATAACATCAACAGCAACAAAAAAAAGCTACATGTCACCCATCATGTTCTCGCCACTATTTCTATGAATCATTGGGTCCAATGTTTGCTGCAAATTAACTCATAGACTTTTCTCAGTTGTGAGGTTTATTAGGTAGAGTAATAAGTTGGGAGTGGCAGTAAGGCAAAGAATATCACATCACACAGTAAAACTCCAGATTTAGTTCAGCAGTCCCACACAAGATTAACAAGGCACATTTCTTCAATTAATCAAAAAAGCTTCTCACTTAACAAGTGAAAGTCTAGGTTCAGTTTAGCAGCATAAATAAACCTCTGGTTTTCTCCATAATCCAGTAACATTTATCTCAGAGTAGTTACAAGTCAGCTTTTCATTCAATCACCCAACAAGCAAAACCTTTAACTGTGTGTGTCTCCATCTCCAAGATCCATCTGGTTACATCGTGCCACAGATACTACACAGCAGTGCCACAGTCTCTTCATCCTCTCTACACCATCATCTCTCACAGTATGGGAAGCACTCTCATATATTAATTCCACAACTTTGGTTATTTGTGTCCACAATTGAGGTAGCTAGAGATCAGGCACCCAGTGAGGACTAAACAATGCATAGAAAAATCAATTTTCAAGGTATTCTGACACCACAGCTTTCATATCAAAGAGCAAAATTTCATGGTCTCACTTATCAAGTTCTATGATCTTTGAAAAATTTATTTTATTTACCTTTTTATTATTATACTAGTTTATCTATACAATTAGAATATTTTGTTTTACAGAACAGACTCTTCCAGTTTCCCTCACCCTCCCACCCATCAAATTGTACAACCCCATGATTAATCATCCCCTCCCCCTGCACATCCTCATCCCTTTGTTTTCACTGTTCACCCCTCCCCCCACCCCGCACCTTGTATCCTTATATTCATTCTACTATAACAGTTTTTTTACAATATTTGTCTTGTGGGACTGAGTTAGCTCACTCAGAAAAATACTCTCTAGTCCCTTACAAGTTAAGTAATAATTTGCAAAATCATTGCTCCTGTGTGCTGCGTAAATATACCGTAATTTCTCAGTCCATTTGTTTGTTTGCCCAATTTCTGAAAGTGCTTAACTTGACTTCTATTTATTACTTTTGTATTCTTTTGTTTTCTGGTTTGTATGTGTAGATGGTAATGCTTACAATGTAAGACAACTTAAATAATGTTTATAGATGTGTTCAGTGACAACAAGTACACACATAATATATTTATAAGTATCAAGGGATAACAGAGTTTCTGTGTAGAATCTTGAACTGATTAGGTGATAGAAGAAGTGGAGATTTGTGGTTTAGGCTACGTTGATAGATCTAAAATAAAAAAGCAAAGCAAATTCTTCATAAGAAATCAGCTGAACAGAAGATAAATTATATACTCCTAGGTGATCAAATGGAAGGTCAGAAACAGCATAAAAACAAACCCTTTACAAATGACTACAAGTATGTTCTTTAAACCCAGAAGAAGTAACGTTTTGAAAGTAACTTCTAAACTAAATGGCTGAGAGTTGAACAGTGGGGTCAAAAGATGAACTTTAATATTTTAGAACAACAAATACTACTTTTAAATATATGTATCTTCTATTGAAACTTTCAGCTCATGTTCATATAAATATGATCTTCATCCATGCAGGTAAGAAGTACAAAATATTCCCTGATACAGAGAAGCTAAATTAATGTGTTCTTATCTGGGATCTTTATGAGATCACTTTGATGCTAATACATTGTTTTGTTACTTTTTAAATAAACTTTTATTTAAAAATTTTACTTACAAAGTTCATATACATTGTTTTTCGCACCAGATCTTTCTCATTTCCTTTACCCACCCTTCCCACTATCCATCAAATATGGCTACCCTGTGATTACCCTACTGTCCATCCTCACCCCTCTGCTCCTACCCTCCCCCCTTTGAACTTCATACATATTTGGTAGTTATCTTTCTATTTCTACAATAATGGTTTTATACAGTATTTGTTCTTATGGGACTGAGTTAGTTCACTTAGCAGAATGCTTTCCAGTCCCTATCAAGTTAAGTAGTGATTTTCAAAATCATTACTCCTGCGTGCTGCTGCATAGTACTTCATCATGTGACTCTACCATAACTTCTCAATCCATATGATTATGGTTGGACATTTGGGCTGTTTCCATATTTTTGAGATGATGAGTAATGCTGTGATAAACATTGGTGTACAAATGTTCTGTAGTTTTCTTCATAGAGGTCTTTTCTGTCTTTAGTTAGGTTCACTCTCAAGTATCTCTATGTGTGGTTGGCTATTGTAAATGGTATTGCTTTATTGGTTTTTTTTCCTTTGAGTTCTCTTTGTTACTTTAGAGGAATCCACTGATTTTTTTGGATACTGACCTTATATCCTGCCACTCTACTAAATTGGTATACTAGCTCTAACAGTCCCCTCCTTTTTTTATTATACTAGTTTATTTACAAAATTTGAATACATTATTTTCCAGAACAGATTCTGTCAATTTCTCTCAACCCCCACCAATCAAATTATATAAATCCGTGATTAATTACCCCTCCCCCTGCACATCCTTATACCTCTGCTTCTACTCTTCCCCCTCCCTTGAATCCTTATACTCATTCTACAATAATGGCTTTATATAATATTTGTCCTTGTGGGATTGAGTTAGTTCACTTAGCATAATGTTCTCCAGTCCCTTCCAAGTTAGGTAATAATTTACTAACAGGTTTTTTGTTGAGTCCTTGGGGCATTCTGTGTGTGCTATCATATCATCTGCATATAGCAATAGTTTAACCATTTCTTTGCCTATCTGGATGCCTTTAATTTCCTTCCCTTGTCATATTGTCTGGAAAGTACTTCTAATATACTATTAAATAGAAGTGGCAATGGTGAGCATCCTCGCCTAATCCCTTTTCACAAGGAAAATGCTTATAGTCTTTCTCCATGATATAAGCCCTTGGTTTTGCATATATATTTTTTACCATGCTGAGAAAATTCCCTGCTATTCCAATTTTTTTTTTGCAGATAGAGTTCATCATCTTTACTTAGTCATACAACATCAAGAATTGCTTAGTTTCTGGGGAGTGTCCCATTTCACCCCCGAGGCTAGTTTCCCCACCCCCAGCATGCTCGACAATGGCAATGCCTCCAAACAACATCTTCGCCTGTAATCAAATGTGTCAACAGTACCTGCACAATAACGCTTACTGTTTTTGTGCTGTTTGGAAAGAAAAAGCAAAAACGCAAGAGAACAATGAGACCTACACCCCCAGCAAGCCAGAGAGATCGAAGGTCATAAACTTCCTCTACCCTCTAGAAGAAAGAATTAGGACAAAAGCTCAAATAAATGAGATAGAAAACAGAAAAAAATAATTTAATCCATCAATATGACCAGGAGCTGGTTTTCCAAAAGGGTCAATAAAATTGGTAATATCAGAATACTATGAAAAGAAGCTACACTACTAAATTTGGAAACCTAGACGAAATGGACAAATTCCTTGAAATCCATGCCCTACCCATGTTGACATGAACATATGTAGAAAACTTGAACAGACCCATTACAAAAGAACAAAATTGAACAGGTCATAAAAAGACTTTCCCGTAAAAAAAGTGCTGGACCAGATGGCTTCTCAGCTGAATTCCACCAAACATTCAGTGAGGATCTATCACCAATTCTATCTAAATTAGTTCAAAAATAGAAAAAGAAGTAATTTCCCCAGATTTCATTTCATCTGGTTCTGTTGTGATGTCATCTCTGCCGTTTCTTAGTAGAGTTATGTGTCTTTTCTCTTTTTTTTTAATTTTTTGGTTAAGTTTGCCAGAGGTTTGTCAATTTTATTGACCCTTTTGGAAACCCAGCTCCTGGTCACATTGATGGATTAAATTATTTTTTTCTGTTTTCTATCTCATTTATTTGAACTTTTGTCCTAATTCTTTCTTCTAGAGGGTAGAGGATTAGATTGTTCTTTTTCTATTCGATGAAGGTATTGAGTTATATCGTTGATATTTCTTTTTTCTTCCTTTTTAATGTCTGTGCCTAGTTCTATGAACAGCCCCTCTAAGGACTGCGTTAGCTGATCTCAGAGGTTTTGGAATTTTTTGTGTTTTTATTTTCATTTGTTTCAAGGAACATTTAATTTTATTCTTTATTTCTTTTATAATTCAATCGTGTTCCAGAAGAGAGTTATTTAGTTTCCATATGGATGACATTTTAAACTTTACTTTCTTGTGGTTAATTTTTAGTTTTGTGACATTATGGTCTGAGAAGATACTTTGTATAATTTCATTGTTTTTTAATTTGTTGAGGCTTTCTTTGTGTCCTAATATGTGGTCAGTTGTGGAGATTGTACCATGTGTCCTTGAGAAAAAAGTGAATTGAGTTTTGGTAGGGTGCAGTCTCTGAATACATTCACAAGGTCGAGTTTGCCGCATTGAAGAAGAACAGTGAAAAGCAAATAGATTGAACTCGGAAAGAAAAATATCAACCTATGTCATAGTCAAATTCTCCAAGTTAAAAGATAAGGATAGAATACTGAAAGCAGCACAAAAAACCAAAGAGTCACCTACAAAGGAGAAACAATTAGATTAAGTTTTTCTTTCTCAGCAGAAACCATGTGAGTTAATAGGCAATAGACGACATACAGAGAAAGTTGAAAGAATACAATTTCCAGCCAAGGATCCTATACATAGCAAAGCTCTCCATCAATATGAAGAAGAAATTAGATCCTTTGAAGAAAAGAAGCAACTGAGGGAATTTGTAAAAAACAGACCAAAACTACAAGATATTTTAAGTGAAGTTCTTCACACAGAGACACCAAAGGAAAGTGGATGGACCATAGTAACCAGAAACAACATAAAAAGAAACACAACAAAACAGCAATGGTAAAACACGGCCTAAAAATAATCACACTTAATGTGAATGGAGTATATACACCAATTACAAGAAAAAGAGTAGCAGAATGGATTAAAAAAAAATCCCATCACTATGTTGCCTACAAGAGACACATCTAAAAAAACGAAGAAAAAGACAGACTCAAAATCAAAGGCTGGGATAAATTTATACCAAGCAAATTACATTCACAAAAAAAGCAGGAGTAGCAATACTAATCTCTGATAAAATAGACTTCAGAATGGAAATTCCCATAAAAAGATAGGAAGGACATTAAATTAAAGGAAAAATAGATCAAGAAGAGCTATATAGCCTTGGTCAACATTTATGCACCAAATGGCAGACTTGAATAGTATATAAAACAACAATTAACAGAATTGGAGACAAAAAATAGATAGCACCGCAAGAGTTATAGGAGACTTCAACATATCACTATCACCATAGGTCAACTCAAAAGAGATGCAAGTTGATTTTGTGCATGTATTCAGGGTACTGCACCCAACCATTGTTCCTTTTGATGTCATCTCACATGATCCTAAAGTTTTCTTCATTTTCTTTTTGCCCATCTCTGATTTTTATTTCTAGTATTTTACAGTGACTCTCCTGTCTTCCAGCTCACAGACAGTCTGTTCCATCTCTTCAGTTCTACCTTTTTGTCATTTGATATTCTTTTTTTGAGCTTTGTTTGTTTGTTTGTTTGTTTTGGGGTTTTGGTTGTTTGTTTTTTTCTCTAATGCCTTCATTGCAATTTGAATTTCTTCCTTCATTACCATTCATTTTAGTTCATTGCTACTTCCTGAAATGGTTTAGTATTGTCCAATTCATATGTGTATTCCTTCCATTTTATCGTGATGTTTCCTGTATCATTTAAGAATTTTCTCATAGAATCCTTTATTCAGTATTGCAAGTTGAGGCTTGAATTTATTCTTCAGTTTTTATAGCTTAAGAAATGCTGATTATGTTTTTCCCTTTAAGTTTTTTAATTCCAGCTTTTTTGCATATTTTTATTACATTATTTTTCTTTGCCCTCTTGACTTGCCCTTTGAAATATTTTATTCATCTCTGTGACGTCATTTTTTAAAACTTTTTAATGCCTTTTCCCCATTCTAATGTCATTTCACAATCTCCTCTGACATAATTTTAATTTTTTCTTTTTTCTCCATTTTTGTAATGAACTTTTTTGTTTTTTCATGGACAATGTCCTCCTCTAACTCATCTAGCGTTGGGCCATTAATGTTCAATGCATCTAATCTACTCAAGATAATTTTTTAATTCAGACAAGGTACATTTAAAGTCATAGATTGTCTCTCATGGATTTTCCTCAATTTTCTTCAGTTTTTATTTGAACTCAGATGTTAGTAATTATGGTCTGTTCCGTGGTCTGCCCCTATCCTTGATTGTATTTCTGATATTGATTCTCTCCACAGAAATAGTCAATCTAAGTCTTGTGTAGTTCATCAGTTTTATGTATATGTTGTTGTTGTGGTTGTTATGTGCCGCCGAGTTGTTTGCGACTCATAACAACCCTATGTACACCCTAAACCCTGCTCTATCCTGTGCCAATTGCACTGCCTCTGACACACCCATCCCGATTACCCCAGTCACTGAATCAATCCATCTCATAGAGGGTCTTCCCCTCTTGCACCGTCCCTCCACCCTCCCAAGCATGATATCCGTCTCCAAGAACCTGTCCCTCCTTGCAACATGCCCAAAGTATGTAAGACGAAGCCCCAGAATCCTTGCCTCCAAGGAGTAGCTTGGTTTAACCCTCTCCAGGCTGAAGCTGTTTGTTTTCCTGGTAGTCCATGGTACATTCAATACTCTTCTCCAGCACCACAGCTCAAAGGCATCAATTCTCCTTCTGTTCTCCCTAGTCATTGTCCAACTCTCTGATGCATAGCAAGTGATTGCAAAGACCATGCCCTGTATCAGGTGCACCTTAGTCTCCAGAGAGACACCGTTGCTCTTGAGCACTTTAGAGAGGTCATTAGCAGCAGACTTTCTATGCATATAGTTGCTGTTAATTATATACATAATTTTCAATTTATAAAAGAACAAACAAGTCTGTCTTGGAGGAAGTACAACCAGGGTGCTCTTTAAAGGGAAAGATGGTGAAACGTAATCTCATAGTTTCGGCATGTGATACTCAAAGCATGTGAACTTATTTTTAATTTTAAAAGCCTCAATGTACAATGGGTTATGTTTTAGGTTGCTAGTGACAAATTTGCTAGTCTTAATTCATCATCAACTCTATGTGAGAACAATACAGCAATTTGTTCTATTAAGATTTATAGAATTGAACATCCTGGAGTTGGCAAGCAAGACGAGTTGAGATTGACTGAATGACAGGAGGTTTTGAGATATATATACTGATGCACAGAAAGAGAAAGGTTAAAATTGTTAACCATTTAATTTTCTTTGAATCCATAATCAATACTCATGTTAGCAGCAGTCCAGAAATCAAAATATATGCTTCTTTGGGCAAATTTCCTGCCAAGGATCTCTTAATGGTGTTAAAGAGCAAAGATGTCAAGTTTAGAGTGAAGGTGTGCCCAATCCAAGCTGTATTTTAATTGCATCTGAAAGTATGTATCTGAAAGTTGGAAAATGAATAATGAAGACTAAAGAAAAATTGAGACTCTTAAATTATGGTGTTATTGTTGTTGTTATGTGCCATCAAGTCACCTGCAACTCATAGTGATTTTATATACAACAGCCCCAAACTCTGCTCTATCCTGTGCCAATCTTACTGTCTCTGACACACCTACTCCCCATTTACTCCAGTCACTGAATCAATCCATCTCATTGAGGGTCTTCCTCTCTTGTGCTGTCCCTTCATCTTGCCAAGCACGATGTCCCTCTCGAAGAACTGGTCTCTCCTTGCAGCATGTCCAAAGTATGTCAGACGAAGCTTCAGAATCCTTGCCTCCAAGGATCAACCTGGTTTAACCCTCTCCAGAATGAACCTGTTTGTTCTCTTAGCATTCCATGTTATATTCAATACTCTTATCAAACACCACAGCTCAAAGGCATCAATTTTCCTTCTATAATCTCTAGTCATTGTTCAGCTCTCTGATGAATAACAAGTGATTGCAAAGACCACAGTCTGTATCAGGTGCACCTTGGCCTCCAGACTGACATCATTGCTCTTCAGTACTTAGGAGAGATCTCTAGCAGCAGACTTTTCCAATGCAATATGTCTGTAATTTCTTGGCTGCTGGTGCCAAGAGTGTTGACTGTGGAGCCAAGCAAATTAAAGCTGTTTACAACCTCAATCTCTTCACCATCCATCACGATACTACCAACTGACCCAGTGGTGAGAATCTTTGTTTTCTTGATATTGAGCTTCAATTTATATTGAAGGCTGCAGTCTTTGATGTTCTGCAACAAGCACCTCAGGTCCTCCTCAGTTTCAACAAGCAGGGTTGTGTCAATTATGGTGTAGATGAAGAGTAATGAATATATGATGGACTGGCAAAGAACAAACAAATCTAGCTTGGAGAAAGTGCAAGCAGAGGGTACTTTAGAGGCAAGGAAAGAGAAGCTTGGTGTCATATATTTTGAGTATGTTGTCAGGAGGTACTAGTCCTTGGAAAAAAGATACTGTGCATGGGAAAGTAGATGATCAATTAAAAATGAGGAATATTCTCAGTGAGATAGATTGATACAGTTACTACAACAATGGGCTTGAGTATGCTGGAGAATATGAGGAATGTGAAGGATAGTATAAGGTTTTGGTATGTTATTTATAAAGTTGTTTTCTCTAAATTGGCATCAACTCAAAAACACCCACCCATTAACAGTTCCTTAAGAAAGGAATCTTTGTGGCACAATGGTTAACTGCTCTACTGCTAATTGAAAGAATACGAGTTTACCTGTTAGAGGGAAATCTATTAGAGTGAGGTTGAACCTCGCTATAGCAGCTCTGAAAGAGGAATTGCTCAGTTTCTATAAATTTTGCGCCTTAGGAAATTTTTAAGGAACAGTTCTCACTATGAGTTGGAATTGATTTGATGGTGTGTAATAACTTAACAACAACGTTACTAGAGAAGAATGGGTAGTTTTAGGACTTTCCAATTGACTCTTTGGGCCACAACAGATCTTAGTCGTCAAGTCATAAAACCAATGTGGAGTTTCTAGGTATGTTTATTGTTATTTTTGTTAGCTGTCATTGAGTTGGCTTTGAATCACAGGATATTTAATTATAATGAATGATATAGCATACATAAACCAAAACTTATCTGGATATGAGCCATTTTTATGATTTTCTGCTGAATAATGAGCTAGATTCTAGGGACAGCTTTTAACCAACATAGTTTTCAATGTTTGGTTTCTGGAAGCGGATCGCCAGCTTTTATACTAGTGTGTTTTATTCTGAAACTCTCCTAGGTGACCTTGGCAGCATTTAAAGTACTGTGGACATATTTCCCAATCTCAGGGCCACACAGTATGACAGATAGACAGGGGGCTGAATCTTTCTAACCCTGCACTGTATTGTGATGCTGGAGAAGTATGCATAGGATCATCCTTTAAACCTGCTGGGGCACTCAGAAAAGTACTTGGGCCACGACTATTGAGTGTTGATATACCTCTATATAACTCAGTACTAGTGAATATGACACACAGCAACCATCTATCAGGTTTTTGGGACTTTAAATCTTTATGAATAAAATCTGCTCATCTTTTTCCAGTGGAACAGATGATAATTTTTAATGACCAAATTTTGGTTAGTAGCCTAACAACACTATAATATATATAACGTTGTTGTTGTTGTTGTTATGTGTCATTAAGTTACTTGCAAATCATAGGAACCCTATGTACAACAGCTTTGAACTCTATTCTGTCCTGTGCCAACCCTATTGTCTCTGACACACCTACTTCCATTACCACAGTCACGGAGTCAATTCATCTCATAGAGGGTTTTCCTCTGCTGTGCTGTTCCTCCACCCTCCAAAGCATGATGTCCCTCTCCAATGAAATGTGTCCAAAGTATGAATGACAAAGCCTCAGAATCCTTGCCTACAAGGAGTGGCCCTTTCCAGGATGAACCTGTTTCTTCTCCTAGCAGTTCATGGTATTTTCAATACTCTTCTTCAGCATCACAACCCAAAGACATCAATTCTCCTTCTATCATCCTTAGTCATTGTCCAGCTTTCAATGCATAGCAAGTAATTGCGAAGACTATGGCCTGACATCATTGCTCTTCAGTACTCTGGAGAGGTACCCAACAGCAGACTTTCCCAATGCAATTCATTTGGGTTTTTGTTTTGTTTTGTTTTCCCTTGGTGTTTTGTTTTGTTTTTCTTTTTAATTATTAATTTTAATGAAAGTTAACAGAGACTTTGGACTTCCATTCATTCATTGTTGCACTTTTCTCCCTGGCCATCCCTACCCGCCCTCCTCTCCCCCCCAGTTCACTCTTCTTTTTGAAAAAGAAAAGAAAAATTCTTTCATTGCTATACAATCCCTCCCCCCAAGTCCACTTCACTCTGCAGCCTTCGTTCTAAACTCCTGTCTTGACAATAATACCTAATCACATATTCTTTTTAATCAGTTCTCTCCCTCATCCGTTTTTTATTTTCTGGCTACTGATACCAAGTGTTGATTGTGGAGCTAAGTGAATTAAGTTGTTAACACTCTCAATCTTTTCACCATCTATTATGGTGCTGCTAATCGGCCCAGTGGTGAGAATCTTTGTTTTCTTGATGTAAAATTATAGTATATGTAACATTATACCACTGAGAATGCTTTGAAAATGTTATACATTAAGTTGTAGTCTGAGCACATAGGGTTATTATCACCTAGATATGTATACAATCTTAGTTACCACTTAGCATCAAGGAATCTGTTTACATATGGAATCTCTTCTTATCATCTTTGGTTTATAGATGTCTGTCAGAGGGGAACTTCTCAAGGATATATTTTCACCAATGCATTTCTTAATGTCTTGAGGAAAGAGAACACTTTTGAGCCTTGTGTTTTAAGATTTAGATACATTTATCCATAAGACTTACACAAAAGCTTTAAGCATGTTTCAGATATGATGCATTTATTAGATTCAGTTTTACATGTCTACAGAGCAAAGGTATTTCATTTACTGCTTTAATTATATGACTTTATTTCAGTAGTAACACACGCAATTGATAAAAGTGTTAAGATGTAATTAACAAAAGACTTTCTCAAAACATTTGCGAACATTCAAAATCAGACAATGCGTTTTAAAGTGATTTATTTTAAAGTGGCACCACTTTGCTCAAGAGGGCATGTCACTGCTAAAGGCTATTTCACTAAATTTTCTAAGGGCAGTTGCAGGCAGCTGGACAGTTTTCTTGCATGAATTTAGTATTGCAGTTATGTTTGTGAAGATCTTCACAATTTGAGTAACTATTAGCGTATTTTCAAGAATTAGCTAAAATGAAAGAGAAAGCAAATAAATTACTACTTCTTGGGTTAGAACACTAATCATCTTATACTGGACTATTCTTTATATTTCCTTTAGTCAATGCTCAATATATGGATGTATTGCTTAAAGACACAGCTAATAAAACAATTGGAGGGCTCTCACAACAGACTTATGAAAGAAAATATACTCTCTACCCTGCCCCAATACATATATGGTAAAATACTAAAATACCTAAACTTACTTATTAATATGTTTTGGTTGCTATTTATTTCATCCTGTGCTTTATATATGGATGTCATATGTTGTTGGATAATAATAGAATGCATAAAAGAGTTAAAAATAGCAAGCAGAGAACATAAACACAAATTGCAATCCATTCAACAAACCATGCCCTTTGGTGTAGAGTTACAACCATCTTTATTAGTAGTAACTCTTCTATGTGTATTTCTGTGTATGAATATGCACACTACATTGTGCTATATACCATTGACCAACTCATAGTTGACATTCCAGTGGGTTTTCAGAGTCATTAAAATTACAAGGTAGGAGATTACTCATCTTTTTTTTTCCCCCCCTGTGGAGCAAATGGTACATTTAAACTTCCTGCCTGTGTGTTGACAGTGCAACTCCTTAACTGCTAAACAACCAGAGTTTCCTCTAGATGAGCTAATATCTGCAATTAGAAGAGGACTTGGTGGAATGTTTAGCCCGGGTGCTTTAAAAAGCCCAAGGATCTTTTAGAGATGCTTGCTCCGTGTGACATTTAGCTTTTTTTTTTTGTTTATGTATATTATTTTATTATTCTTAAACATTTAGGAATGTTCAGATTATGGATGTATGTTTAACTTTTTTTAAAATAATTTTAATGAACATTTACAGAGAACTTGGATTTCCATTCATTCATTGCTGCACTTTTCTACCCATGCAGCCCTCTCCCCCCGCCCCCCAGTTCGCTCCTCTCTTTCAAAAGTAAAAGAAAGACTCCCTCCCTGGTACACAATCCCCCCACACCCCTCCCACCTCCCCAAGTACATTCCATTATGCAACCTTAATTGTGGACTCTTGTAATAACCATAATACCCTATCATACATTTAGCTTTTAAGAAGATTTGAAGTGACACAATTGGCAGAGCATAATTGGGTATGAGTGCATGCAAGTGTTGACTAAGGGGTTGGGAAAAGCAGCAAATATCCTTTCTTACTCCTAATTTCTTCCATTTTAGAGCAAGAACTAATTAAGACCAAAGGTGTCCAAGGTTGTATAGTAGTCTAGTTTCTACAACTTTTTATTTCCCCCCATACATTGTTGAATCAAAAAGATAAATGAGAAAGTAATGTTGTTTGTTGTGGAGTTGGAACTGACTCATAGCTGATCCACCAGTGCATTTTCATAGGCTATATATAATACAAGAAAGATTATCCCTTTTTCTTCTATGGTGCAGCTGGGAGGCTGCATCACAACTTTGGGTTGTTTAAGCTGATTGGCCTAAACCTGTAGGTTGGCAGCACAACTCCTTCCTACTAAGGTCATCAGGGCCCCCTAAAATGAGAACAGAGCAAGATAAAGAGAAACTTTGTCTCCACCTCAGCTTGACTTTTGGCTTTCCATGATCACCTTATGGTCTGTTGTATTTAAGTCATTGCCAACTCTTAAATAGAAGTTGAACTTACTACTTTATTTTCAGTTCTGCCTTAGTTGTCAAGATCCAAATGACCGAGGTAGGAAAATGAGTGGTAGGAAGTAGAATGGGAATAAACACATATCTGGGCATGTCCTGAGCCATGAACCATCATCCATTATGCATAGTAAAGTCAATGTCCACAGAGACCCATCATGCAAATATATAGAATGGATGTTACTTACTGCAAAGTCCCTTGTCACAGTCATCTGGACAGTCTCCACATGGTGTCCCTTTTTTATATGGGGTCTTGATCGTTCTTCTATTATTTCCCCTGCAATGAAATATTTGAAGGAAAGAATTTGTGACTAAGGAATTTAGAATTGGGCCATATGGTTAGAACAGATTAGTGAGAGTCAGAGATACTCAAAACAAGGCAAGAGGGAGATTTATGAAAGCTAGATAGTATTCCACTGCCTTGTCTAAAGACATGCCTATAGAGAACAGGTGTGCAGTGAGGTTCCTAAGAAGGTTGATGATAAGTACCTGACAGTATTATCTTTTTTTCCTCCAAGTAATTGACTGTTTATATTCTTGATGTACTTTTTAAAAAAAATATTATTAGTTTTCACATAATTCCTTCACATTATGTTTCATTCATATTCATTGTGTTTTATACAATCTTTCATTTACATTGTGATTCATACAATCATTCATAAACTTTCTGTTTTATGTTATTGTTTTTAAACTGATTTTCTTACAAAGTTTATATACATTGTGCTTCACACTAGTCTTCATTCACATTGTGTTTCATGCAATCATTCTCTTTTTAAAATATTTTTACTGAGTAAATTTCAATTGACACTCAACTAGATTTCATACATTGCTAGGTTTCTAAAAGTTTATCATATCTAGTCCTTTCCTTTCAAAATCTCTGCAAGATATATATTGCCTCTGGTTTTTTTATTTGTTTGCTTGTTTGTTTTTTAGGAAAATGGGATTAAAAATAGTTATTGGTGAACTTAAGGCCACAGGGCTATTACGTGACAGAGCCAATATCTGTACTTGATCCTGGTGGAACACAGAGCCCAGGTATTATTTAGCATGCTATTCATATTATATACCCTACTTTCAATGTTATCACACCATATAATGAATTATTTATTGTCCCTTTTCTTTCCCAGTTCTCCCCATTCTTCAAATATCACTCTAACATGAAGCTATCATATAACAAGATTGATGAAAGAGATTAGATTACAGTCCAAAGTACAAGACTTTGGGCCTCTTATATGCTGAAATGGCCCACTGCCCTGTACTTACGGAGGACAATAGTGGCAAACATAGTAGTATTTAAACGCGCTTTGGTGACAATGGGCTAGAGAACAGCCAAGCTGATGGGAAGTGGCCCAAACTATCTGAAAGAGAAAAATTTAAAATAAAAATAAAAAAGTTTTCATTAAATTTATAGTGTTTCCATTATGGCTTGGTTCTTAGTTATTTACTAGAATTTATTTTATTTTATTTTATTTTTTTTGGAATTCCATTCATTCATTGTTG
>NW_006399767.1:4434031-4442384 GCF_000299155.1 Elephantulus edwardii | reverse complement strand
TGAACTCTACATAATTAAGACGATAATCTAATGCCAATCGGCACCTTCCTATTGTAGTTAAGAAAGAATTATAGCTGTTTTGTTTGTTCTTTTCTAAAACTTCATTTTTCCTGATATGCATTAACTTGCTTTTCTCCACTAACTCTTTCTTCTCTTCATTTTGCTCTTTATGCTTCCGAGACTTCCTGGCTTTCTCAAATATCCTATAAAAAGCAGACTTCTTTCACAGGCCATGCTTTGCTACTCTCCCAGACTGCTATCACAGAACTCTGGTGCTGTAGTTCGTAGAGAGTTGTGCTGCTAATCTAAAAGTGACAGGTTCAAATCCGCTGTCAGCTCTGCAGGACAAAAATAGGCAACCTTATTCCCTCTGAAAATTCACTGGTGGGTCAACTATGAGTCAGCTCTGACTTAACCACAATAAGTGAGTAAGATTGTCAATAACCCTTTAGATTTCAGTTCAAACATAGTTTTGCTGGGAAAAAGTCCTTTACAACATTCCACCCCTTATGTCTCCACTTCTGTGCCTTCTAAATGGATTTTATTCTTCCTATTGTAAAATCGGGATGGATGGCAAAGAGATTGAGATTGTTCACAGCTTCAGTTTGCTCGGCTCCACAGTCAACACTCTTGGCACCAGCAGCCAGGAAATCAAAAAGCGTATTGCGATGGGCAAGTCTGCTGCTAATGACCTCTCTAAAGTACTCAAGAGCAACGGTGTGTCTCTGGAGACTAAGGTGCACCTGATACAGGCCATGGTCTTTGCAATCGCTTATTATTCATCAGAGAGTTGGACAATGACTAGGGAGGATGAAGGAGAATTGATGCTTTTGAGCTGTGGTGCTGGAGAAGAGTATTGAATTTACCCTGGACTGCGAAGAAAACAAGCAGATTCATCCCGGAGAGGGTCAAACCAGGCTACTCCTTGGAGGCAATGATTCTGGAGCTTCATTTGACATACTTTGGACATGTTGTAAGGAGGGACAGGTTCTTGGAGAGGGACATCATGCTTGGTAGGGTGGAGGGACAGCACAGGAGGGGAAGACCCTCTATGAGGTGGATTGATTCACTGACTGGTGGAATCGGGATGGGTGTGTCAGAGGCAGTGTGATTGGCACAGGATATAGCAGGATTTAGGGATGTTGTACATAGGGTCGCTATGTGTCTCAAGTGACTCGATGGCACATAACAACAACAACAGTCCTTTCATGTAACACAATAAGTATATTAATGCTCACCAAAAGGCTGATAGTTTGAAATCCACCAGTTTTATCAAGACAGAAAAATAAGCATTCTTCTCCTATAAAAATTTATTATCTTAAGCATTCAATGGAGGTTTACTATGAATTGGAACTGACTTAACAACTACAATCTTGATTTGGGTCTATGCTTTCATAGGTGATTAAGCAGTGGTTATGTATTTCGCAAAGAATTGGCAGCCCAAATCCATCACCCGCTCTGAGGGAGAAAGTTGTAGCTGTCTGCTTCCATAAAGATTTAGTCTTAGAAACCCTATGAGACAATCATATCTTGTCCTATATAGGTAGTATGAGTTGGAATTAACTTAAAAACAAGGTTATACCTTCATGGAATGTATGCAGACAATGTTGGGACATTATAATCATAGGTATTATTCTTTGGTGCTTCATCTAGGAACAACTAAGGAGCACATTGCAAATGACAAAAAGATGTCACATGGAATAATTTGTGAGATTATCATGAAAGCAAGGTTAGGAGTGAGGAGTGACAGTGGCAGGTCTGTGGTTATGAGAAGGCTGACTGGATTCTAGTATAGAGTCCAAGGCAGAGAGAAGGAGAGTGGGCAGGTAGCATGGAGTAAACAGAGGACCTTGGGAAGTAGATAGAGGTTTAGTTTACTATTAGTAATTTTTACAAATATGCCTTGAAAATTTGTGCTAAAAGATATAAAACAATAATTTTTGTTCAGGTTCCATGATGTGCTTTGACCACCATATAGCAGATAACTAGAAGCTCTCATAGACTTTGTTTTTTTAAAAAAAATCTGCATTGTGTTGAATAGGCAATAGAAACTTGAATCTAGAGATGTATGATTATGTTGTTAGATGTCATCAAGTTGATTGAAATTCTGTCCAGTCCTGCCCCCTTCTCAGAGTATTGCTATACTTCAGCCTACTGAAGGTTTCCCTCTTTTAGGCTGATCCTTCCCTTTACAATGTATGATGAAGGGGCCAGTTCCTCAACATGTCCATCTCGTAGACTTTTGAGAGTACCTGGCATGTGAGTCAGGAAGGATGATGTGCGGCTGAGTTGATCCAAATTTTGGGAAAACTTTTTGGTGTGCTTTATCTACCAACTCTAACACATTCTATGCTTCTTGTTTGGAGCAGTAGGATTAAGTTTAGGATAAGAAATTTTTAAAAAATTAAAAATAAAAGTGAAAATCAGAAAAGAAAGCAAATATGTAATCAGGGGTTAGGTGATAAAGTAGAAACAAACATGCCAAAAAAGATTTGCCACTCCCAAAACTCTGTCTCTGCCTCAGTGATTTTCAGTTTCCTTTTTTGTTCAAGTCAATGACACACTTAGTGAAGAAATGGACTTACAGCTGATATTTCGCTGACTTCGAGGACTGTGAGACAGAGTGCACTTCTTTGCCCATTGTTCAGCATTCTTGGCAGCTTCAGCGTTCCATGACTTGAAACAAATGACACATATTGCGGGCAGTGGGTAATAGAAAGAAGTTTTCATAAAATGGTAAATATGAATGTTAAATTACATTGAAATGTTATGATGCCACAAGAAAAAAAGTATTCTGGGGGTGGGGCTGAAAGAAAGATAGCTATCAAGCTTCCCAAGTCATGATCTTCTGGGTAGATGGTCACAGGCATTCACACACACACACACACACACACACACACACACAACCAAACTCATGTAATTCATGGTTATTTAATTTTTGTTGCTGCTGTGTGCTATAGAGTCAGAACCCAAATGTGACCCTCCAGTGGGTTTTCAGAGGCAGTAGAAACTTCACTGCAGTCCTCAAAGGTATGTGGTTCAAATCCACCAGGAGGCAGACGGACAATCTCCTTTCAAGTAATTAACTGTCTCTGATAACCTGCTGGAGGGTCTCCCTGGTTATTTAATTAGAACTGAGTATTAAGTATCTATCTTTTCACATAATGCCTTTATTTGTAGTTGCCTTCATAGACTAGTAAGAAGCTATGTTAAGCATTACTAAGTTTGTGTAGCAGTAAATGATAGCTAATGCATGGAACGATAGAAGGTCAGTAAAAGAGAGGAAGACCCTTAACAAGATGACTTGATACAGTTGGCTGCATCAATGGGATTAAGTATTTTAGGATGATAAGGATGGCACAGGATAAGACCGAGTCTAGCTCTATTGTTGACAGGAACACTGAGTTATACTTGACTTGATGGCACTTAACAACAATATAGTAAAAAAAAAGAATAATTTAGAAAAAAAAAGTGATGGAAGCAGGGAATTTAGTAATATAATAATTCAGGCAAATAACTAAAAATTTCTAGAGATTATGTATAAGAGAGGAAAATGTTTCTCTCTATGATGAAATGCACTGTTCAGAATAGAGCAAAATTATCTTTTTATCTTTGCCAAAGCAAGGCCATATTTCTTAGAAATTAAATTTTAAAAAATAAAAACTTTCTGAAAGCTTAGTAGAAAACTTTTAAATCAACACCTAAATTAAGTACCAACTCTGATAGAGTCTAAGAATTGGAATGAACCATCTAGACAAAAAATATGGAATTTTCTATTTATTACAGAAATTCCTTTCAAAAGATACTCAGGTTGTATCAAAAGATCTTCAGGTTCAGTCCCTCTGAAGATAACTCACAGTAATACTAATTTCTAGATGGTTTTTTGAAACTCATTGAGCTAAAGTATACATCCAAATATGAGTAACTTTAGACAAGAAGATGTGATGCAGTACCAAACATATGTAATTTAATTAATTTCTTTGAGAAAATTCAGAACAAATTTAATTTTTCTTATTGTGACACTTTGAATACATGAGTTGGGATGAGACATTAAACCACTTTTTAATTGAGTATCTTATTTGCTATTATTTTATTTGCATTAATCTCTTTATTACTCCTCAGAGTGGCAAAGCTGATTTTTAACTATAATTTCCATTAGTAATAAAGAAAATTGAGACATTTTAAGAATAAACAACTATTGGAGAATCAGTTCTTATGGATTTATGGAATCTAAATATTTCTTACTTCATCATGGTTTAGTTTTTATACCCTCTGAGCACCTTGTGTAAATGCGATGTCTAAATCATTTAACATTAAATAAAATCCAACCAGATCAAAAGACTCAAACTCTCAATTGCCAGATTTATAATCCATATTTTGTTCCACTATTATTGACTTAAATCCAACGTGACTGCTGGTAGATAAACCCACTGACCTTTCAGACAGTAGCCCTTTGTAAGTCACCATAATTTGTTAAATAATTTAAATTTTCTCTTGTTATTTAGCATCCAATTATCTAAGTTGTGACATCTACAAAGTTTCTTAGGCATTATCTGCCTATTTAATTATACTTTCGTTCTATATTGATAGCCTTTTTTTTTCCCATTCAAATACAGTGTAACTTTCATCCTGTATTGAAATATGTCAACTTTGTCATGAAATAAACAGTCTAGAGTACACTTCTTATTTAGCAATTATCTCATTATCTCACATTTCATATTTATAATACTAAAAATCTATTATTTGACATACATCATGAATAATGTATGTCAAACAGTAATGAATACTGAGGTGCAAGGTAAGAGTAACCCTGTCTGGCTATGATGATTCAGGCTAAATGTCATCTTGGTTGTATGATTCTTGGTAGTTTGGCAGCTATATAATGATGTGTCTAACCCTCATTTTCATATAAATTGGATTTTCACATAATTTGTCCATAGAAAGTTGTGCTGCTAACCAGAGGATCCTCTCTGGGAGTTCCAATCCACCAGTGACTCCAATGGATAATCTCTCATTCAATTAACAGCTTCAGACACCTACTGGAAGATTAGCTGTAAATTGGTTCCTATTTGACAATGAAAGCTTGAGATCTACCTACTTAATCTCTTGAGAGAATTGGTGACATACAGGTCTGTAGAAGTTAAAATCCACCACAACTGGAGAATGGTGGACAGTCTCTTCTTCCAAATTGATTTACAGCTTCAGAAACCCATGGAAGGTTGCTATGAGTCACAACCTCCTCAATGACAGGAAATGGGTGTGTTTTGCACATGCAGATGAAAGTGTAGAGCCATGCAAATTAATAATGACCCCTGGGGGCTGGGGACTTACTTACCATTTTCAACATGTTGCTAGCACTGGGTTTTGTCATCCTCCTCAGCTCATTATGTTTGTTAACAATTTCCCTTTGAATTGATTGATGATGTGTCGATAAAGAGAAAAATGAGAGGTTTGTCTTTAAAAATAGCAAAAAAAAAGTTAGTCAAAACTATGTTAGAATACTGAAAATCAACTGATTTACTTAAAAACAGAGGTTAATGAAATTCTTGTTTTAGTGTTCTCAAACATTTTACCCTGTTGAACTTGCACAGGGAACTCGTTAAACTGGTAGATTTCTGGGGCCACCACCAGAATTTCTGATTCAGGAAAGTTGCAGAATTTCTGATTCAGGAAGTTTGCTGGATAAGAGAATTTGCATTTCTAAAAGTCCCCAGGGAGCACACTTGGATAACTACTGGAATAATTCATAACTTTGTTGTGTGGAACTTGACCTTGTCATTTTGAATATCATCAGTTTTTGCTTTCCTGCAAATTCTTTTTATTCGTAAGATGTGCAAACATTGTCATCTCTGACCAGAGGACTAATTCGTACCTGAAAATCCAAATAGAGCTAAAGAATTGTCTCTGGAGCTCTGCAAAGATAGAATTTGAACCCTATGACATTTGGCAAAGAGTTATCTATTTAAAGAAATGAGAATAATGATGGAGTATTTTCTGTCCCTCTTTATAAATGTATAGGAGCATATGAAGGTTATTTTAAATCTAAATATTATTCATGTTGAAAAATTAGTAGCATCTTGAGGTGTATCTAGCAATTGTATACCTCATAGAGTATGATTTTGTACATATGTGTATGTATAAATTAACTACAGAAATTATTCTTTTCTGACTTAGTAAAATAATAACTAGAGTGTAACAGACTTTTTTAATTGAAGAAATTACTCAAAATGTTACAGATTTTTATATTTTAAGCAAGCCTCAGGCATCTTAAATTGCAGTGTGGTTCTCCATTTGCCCACATTTCCAACACAGCCAAGCATTGCTTAGTCTTCTTTTCTCTAATATGCACTCCTAACAGCTGGCCCTTTCAACTTGTAGCATCAGCCTCCTCCACCAACTGACTTTCAAATAGATTATGCTAATAGAGGCACTATTTAAGACAATTGAGTTGGAAAGAGTAAAAAGTAAGACATTTCTTATCCACTTCCACTCACCTTCCCTCTGCATTTCTGAAAGTGCCTATCCTCTCCTTGATCAAATTTTCTTAACTCTCTATCACAGAATTTCTTTTTCTAGTCTCAGGTCCAGGGGTGGAAAGGCTTTCTTCTTCTGTCACTTCTCTTGTTTTTAGCACTCTCTTTCCTTAACCCTCTCTCTTCTCTGGTGTAATTAACTGACTCTGAAAACCAGTTGGAGAGACACTGACTCTATGGCACAAAACAACACCTCTGTAATTATACCTTCATTCAAAACATTTGTATTGAATTCTGCTGCTCCCTGCCTTACCTTTAGTAAAAGTTCCCTGTTTACTCTACTGTGAAAGGAGCAGATACAAAGGGGAGTAGCTAAGTCTGACTTCTACCAGCTTCGTAAAGGAGAACTTTCTCCATCAATAACATTCATGTTGTTATGTGCTGTCGAGTCAACTGCAAATCATAGTAACCCTATGTACAACAGGTTCAGTTAAGCAGCATGTAAATCTCTATTTTCCTTGACTGGCCAGCAAGCTTTATCTCAGAGCAGTTACAAGTCAGTTTTTCTTTCAGTCATCCTGCAAGCAAAACTGTGGCTCCATCTGGTGACATCTTGCCATGGTTACTTTACAGCAGTGTCACAGTATCTTCATTCTCTTTCCACCACCATCTCTCAGAGTATGGAACATGTCCTCTTATATTAATACCACAGCTGTTGATTATTTGCAAGATCATGTGCCTGCATTTAAAATAGCTGGAGACCATGCTCCCAATGGAGACTAATGCAATGGATAGAAAAAGCCAATGTTCAAGGTTTGTGACACTACATTTGTTGCTGTGGAGGTGGTTGTTATGTGTCATCAAAGCCAAATTCTTACGCAACATCTCTAAACTCTGCCCTATTCTGAGCTAGTCTGTCTCTGACACAACTATCCCCATTATCTTAGTTACTGGGTCAATTCATGTCACCCAGGGTCTTCCTCTCCTGTGGTGTCCCTCTAACTTTCCAAACATGATGTCCTTTTCCAAAACCATTCGCTCCTAGAAACATGCCCAGTGTATGGGAGGAGTTTGAAAATCCTTGCATCCAGGGAACAATTCAGTTTCAACTTTTCCACAGTAGACCTGTTTATTCTCTTGACAGCCCATGGTAGATTCAATAATCTACTGCAGTGCCACAAGTCAAAGGCATTGATTCTTCTTCCATAATCCTTAGTCATTGTCTAGTTCTCTGAAGGATAGCAAGTAATTGTGAAGATCATGGTCTGGATCAGGCATCACATTTACTCATCACTAAAAATATATTGTATTTATTGAAGCTCAGCATCGAGAAAACAAAGATTCTCACCACTGAGCCAACTGGCAGCACCATTATGAGAAAGATGAGATTGAGATTGTTAACAAATTTAGCTTCCTCATTGACAAAATCAATACTCTTGGCACTAGCAGTGAGGAAACCATAATATGAATTGCATTAGGAAAATCTGCTGTCAGGGCCCTTTCCAGAGTGCTGAAGAGCAAGGATGTCACTCTAGAGTAAGGTGTATCTGATCCATGCTATAGTCTTTGCAGTTATTTGATATGCGTTAGAGAGCTTGACTATGACCAAGGATGACAGAAGAAGAATTGATGCCTTTGAGTTGTGGTGCTGGAGAAAAATATTGAAAGTACCATGGACTACCAAGAAAATTAACAAGTCTTTCCTTGAGTTGTTGTTGTTAAGTGCCGCGAGTTGCAGGTGACTCATAGCGACCCTCTGAAGGAGAGTCCTCAACGCTTGGGTGTCTTTCATCCTCTCTCCAGGTTCACAGGGTTTCTGGAGGCAAGCTATTACGGAAGTGGATGCCACTCCTCCTTCCAAGCTTGTTTTAATTGGGGAG
>NW_006399767.1:4430643-4433931 GCF_000299155.1 Elephantulus edwardii | reverse complement strand
GTACCTCTGGGATTTGGATTAATACTTCTTTCTTGTACTAGATATTACGTGAGCTTTGTGTAATAAGGAAGCATTCCATGCTCATAATACAGGCTATATAGCTTCAATGTAAATTTGACTTAAAAAAAAGATTTCATTGTAACTGGGTCAAAACTGACTCATAGCTGACCTGCCAGTACATTTTTCATAGCGTGTAAATTGCATAGGAGGAGATTGCCCATATTTCTTCTTTGATACAGCTCTTGGATTTGAACTCCCCATCCCCTTACTTTAGGTTGGCATGCAACTCACTACCCAGGGAGGGCAAAACTGAAAAGAGAAGGTAATGTTGGAATTATAGAAGAGAGCAAACAATATATTTTATAATTTCGTTTTCACCTGGGTGTAATGTCCGGTTGCAGCATTTGCTTGAATTTTTCCAACTCCATACATAAAAGCTTCATGTTCATTGTATAAAGTTTGGATTACATCAGACCATGATTTCTTATGACTGGACATAAATAAATTCTCACCACAATCAGCAACTAAAAATTAGAAAGGATAATAAGCTAGTACTTTACCCAATACCTGGGAAGAATTCTTATTGAAAACTATTAATATATTAAGTTATAGTTTTTGTAATCAAAGCTACCCAAACTTGTACAGTCACTTCATACTAACTACACAATAAGAGAATGAATATCAGTTTCCAAATGATTGCTCTTTGAATTGAAACCATTCGTTTTCATGATTTATGAAGCTTGTTGCAGTTGTTAGTTGTCCTTGAATAGATTTTCATTCTTAGCAACACATATGGGTAGAGTAAAACTAGCAAAGAGAGTTTATGGAAGCAAATTGCCAAGTATTAATTTTGAGACTCCTTTCACTGCCAAATTTTCAAGGAGTCATCCATAATTTTTACCACGCAATTGCCTGTGAGTTGAAACTGTCCCAAAACTGATCCTCCAGTGGATTTTCAGAGGCTATAAATCACATGGGAGGAGACTTCCCAGCTTCAGCAAACCCCAGAGCTACTGGTAGATTTGAACTGCCAGAAATATGCTGGCTCTGGGTTTGCTGTGCAACTCCCTATTAATTACACTAACAGATCTCTTACATATGAATACCTCCTGGGGGGTCTTTGTATTAAGGAGAGCCCCTTGTCTCTATTTTAGAACTGGGTGATGCAGCGGGACACTGTAAGATAGGTGCCCTACTATGGGTTGTCAGTAGTATGGAATGTTGGGTTGTTGTTGGGGTGTTTGGGTTGTTTGTGTGTGTGTGTGTGTGTGTGTGTGTGTGCACGCGCGCGCGTTTAATTTCAGCCTTTTGTATAGTGTCAACAAGACCTCCTGCAGGGCCCTCGGACCTGCAGCCCTCATGTCTCATGAATTGTATTTTGGAGAACCATTCTAAAATTGTACAGCACTCATCTGTCAATTTGCTATACTGAAGTAATTTGGGTTTTCTGTGGTGCTGAATCTTGTGCCATTGGGGTGTCGTATGCCATATTGGTTGTCCATGTGGACAGTGTTTGGTGGAGCTCCCAGTTTAAGACACGTTTGTAAGCAGGAGTGGCATCCACTTCCGAAAGCAAATGCCTCTGGAAACACTATGAACTTAGAGAAATGATGATAGTTACAGAAAGGCTTCAGGTCTTTTTTCATAGGGTCACTATGAGTTGTGCTTGACTCGAAGGCAATCAACAACAAATGTTAAAGTGATTCATACAGTCATCACATATTTATTATCATCTATCCTTCCAAGTTCGGTCCCAGGAGGCACAGAGGGGAGACAGAGGGATATGCTGTCAGGCAGAACTGCGGAGGCTGGAAGCTGCATGGGCACAATCGGTGACCAGCCAATAGAAAAGTGACTCATGGCAAAAGCTTTCGCCACCTCCACAGGTACAAAAGCCCCAAGGCTGAGTTAAGATCAGTCAGGCCCTTGGGTCAAGAAGAAAAATACAATCTATACAGGAGTTCTACAGGACACATCACCTTCCCTTCGGAGACAGTACAACTAAACTTAAGAGACACTGGTCACAGCATAACAAAATTGTCAGCAGTTGATGTATTTGGAATCACAGAAGCCAAGAAAGCTTCAGATATAAGCTTTCAGATCAAGGTTTGGACAATGGAAGATAAATTCTGAAGGGATTTGGTAGAAGTGAAGGGGTATCCTGGTGGAGGGTGGAGCTGGGAAATAAGTGGGTGAAGGCACTGGGCTAAGAGCAGAGACAACACTGAAATGAATGGTTAACTCCACATCTTCCACTGCTTCGTAAGTTGCTTGTCTGTCAGATACTTCTCTAAATCTGACCATTCAGATTAAGACAGACTAGGAAGAAGGATTGGCCATCCACTTCTGAAATAACAGGCCTCTGAAAACCCTATGTACAACAGAACACACGTAGACTAACAGATAGGGCAACCTAGGTAGAACGTTCAAGTATGGAAATACAAAGGAAGAGGAAGAGTTGTAAGCAGACACTAGTGATTGGAACATGGAATGTGAGAACCATGAATATAGGAAAATTAGAAATTGTTAAGAAAGAAATGGAACACATGAATATTGACATACTAGGCACTGGAGAGATGAGATGGACCGGCATGGGGCATTTTGAGTCAGATGATCATATGATATATTACTCCAGAGATGGAAAGGTGAGAAAAAAAATGGGTTGCTTTCAACATTTACAAGGAAGTTCAGTGAATACCACTATCATTCAGATATATGCACCAACAACCAGAGTCAAAGAAGAAGAAATAGATGATTTCTACCAACTTTTACAGTCGGAGATAGATCGAACATGCAAACAAGATGCATTGATAACAATGGGTGACTGGAACAAAAAAGTTGGGAACAGAGAAGAAGAATCAGTAGTTGAAAAACATGGGCTTGGTGACAGAAATGAAGCTGGAGATAGAATGATTGAATTTTGTACAATCAATGACTTATTCATTGCAAATACGTTTTAAAAGAAACATAAATGCAGGATATACACATGGATTTGACCTGATGGTATGCATAGAAATCAGATCGATTACATCTGCGGGGAAAAAAACTGCTGGAGAAGCTCAATATCAGCTGTGAAAACTAGACCAGGAGCTGATAGTGGAACAGACCACCAACCAACCATATGCAAGTTCAAGCTTAAGCTGAGGAAAATTAAACCGAATCCACAGGAGCCAAAATATGACTTTGAGTTCATCCCACCTGAATTTCAGAATCATCTCAGGAACAGGTTTGAGGCCTTGAACACTAATGAGCAAAGACCAGATGATTTGTGAGAAGATGTCAAATGTA
>NW_006399767.1:4418956-4423261 GCF_000299155.1 Elephantulus edwardii | reverse complement strand
ATCTCAGTGGTGGGTCAGCTATGAGTAAGATCTGATTAAAAGGCAAAGGGAAAGCAAAGTTAATTAGACAGATGACTAGGGAATTCTGGAGGCCTAATAGTAAGAAGTTGTGATGAAATCTCAAGGGCACATGGCTTAAATCCTCAGATGCTCCAGGGAAGAGGGATGCACAATCTCCTCCCATATGATTTACTGGCTCTGACAACTTTAAGAGTTAACTAGAATTCATTTCCTACTCTGTGTCACCTGCCATATCTCCTGTGCGTCAGGCCTAAATTTTAACAATAAGAGCAACTTCTCATTCTGTCTGTGTTTATTTTAAAGCATGAGGTCACTGAAATTTAGATTGCCAGAAATTCTTATGGAAATCTCCAAGATCAGTGAACATCTAAGCTAGAGCCTGAATCAAATTCACCTGACAATGTATAACTCCCAGGATCTTTCCAAGTCCTCACACTAGCACCTAAATATAACTATCACTTCAGAAATAATAATTTTACATTTCAGTTCATACTCTCATGTGGTAATAATCAGGGTGTGTAGTTGATAAGGATACAATTATCCATCAATTATAAATTTCCTTTAATTTACCTTCTACGCAGAAATGTGGAAGTTGCTCTATCCTTTAGTGTTTGTTTTGGTTTTTGTTTTGTTTGTTTGTTTGTTTTTGTGTGTTTTTATTTCCAGATAACTTTCCGCTTTAAAAAATCTTCAGTTCTTTAAATATACTTTTAATTTCTATTAACACCTAAGTCAAATAATAATCACTCTGCTTCGGCGTATTAAATAAGCTTCCTTCCTCATGGCAGACAAACTAACCTCCAAGTTCTAATTGTCAAGGTGCCAAAGCTTCTTTCACAATGAGGATAAGAGGGAATGGAAACTCCTTGGCTAGACCTTGCAATTTCTTGATTGCATCTCCTTTTAGCAGGGAGAGGAATAGATTTTATTTTTTACACAACTTACATCTTTTCTATATGCTCACTCTCTTGCTTCTCCTCTTTCTGGCCTCTATCATCTGTTCCCCTCACTCCAATGATATTTATTTTTTCTCAATGATAAATAAGAGGGCAAGCTTTCATTCCTTATCTTACTTGTATCACCAGCCTTGTTAACAACGCATACCCTTAATTTAAATCACTTACTTTCTTTGGCTTTTGTGATCCTTTTTATTATTATTATTTTTAGTACTGGTTTACATACAAAGTTCACAAAGTTTGTATACATTGTCTTTCATATCAAATCTTTCCCATTTTGTTTACACAACCCTCCTTCCACCCATAAACTGTGTGAGCCTATAATTAAGCACCCCCCTAGGATCCTTATACATGCTTTACAATAATGATCTTATGCAGTATTTGTCCTTATGAGACTGAGTTAGTTCACTCAGCTTAATGCTGTCCAGTCTCTCTCACGTTAGGTAGTAATTTACAAATCATTGCTCTTGCAGGCTGCATATTTTGTGATCTTCTTGTTTCTTCTCTTTTTGACAGCTGCTTCTGGGTCTCCTTCTTGCTCAACTTCCTTTCCTCTTTGGCTTGCTCTTGAATTCTGATATGCTTCAATTCTAAGATCCATTTCTCATTTCTTCTTATATATTTTCTGCTCTTGGTTTTTTTTTTTTTTTTTTTTTTTTTTTTTCTGTTGTGGACCCTGGAATTATAACTCACTCAAAGCTGACCCTCCAGGGGTTTTCAGAGGCTGTGACTACCAGACAGGAGATTCTTCTCCTGCAAAATAGATGATGAAATCAAGCTGCTTGCCTTTGAGTTGGCCAGGCCACCAGAGTGCTCTTTTGTGGTTTCAGTGCCACATTTATGTTAATGTACCTTCCCTAACTAAATTCATCTCTGGCCTTTTTCATTGCCCATCAGATGTCCTTATTCTAGTGAATGAAATCACCAGACACTCAGTGGTACACTGTTATCATCTTCTTAGGTCTCACATCTAAGCAATTTTCCAAGTCCTATAGCTTCTAATTTGTAACTGGGCCCTCATTACATATTCTACTATAGATGATGACTAGTCTTTCATCTAGATTAGTAAACAAGTTGTAAATAATATCCTTCTTCCAATCTTGTTCCTGACATATAGTAGTCATTGACTTTTCCAAAATGCAAATTTGATTGTTGCTATGTGTCAAAACCAAATCCACTGCTCATACATTTCTACTCATGATTACCTTCCATTGGCTTTTTAAGTCTGTATATCCTCATAGGAGGAGACTCTTCATCTTTTTTCCAAGGAGTAGTATTTTAATTTTAACCACCAAACTTATAGTAGTTTTTGTTATTGTTTTCATGAACTGTTGAGTTAACTATCACTCATAGTAACACTGAACAATGGTTTGGAATCTCTCCCTATCCTGAGCCAAACTCACCATCTCAAACACAACCCATTGCCGCAGTTACTATATTAATTCATCTTGTCAAAGGTTTTCCTCTTTTGCACTGACCTTCCATCCTTCTAAGTATAATGTCCTTCTCTAAGAACTGCCCCTCCTGGCAACATGCCAAAGTATTACTTTCAAGGAGTACACTAGTTTAACTTTTTTTATAATAGACCTATTTGTTCTCTTGGAAGTCCATGGCATATGACATATTCTTCCCCCGCTCTACAACTCAAAGGCCTCAGTTTTCCTCCTGTCATCTTTTAGTTACTATCCAGCTTTCAGATGCATAATAAAAAATTAAGAAGACCATTGCTTAGATCAGATACATCTTAGTCTTTAGATTGACATTGTTGCTCTTTTTGTTGTTGTTGTTGCTGCTCTTTATTTAGTACTCTAGAAGAGGTCCTTGACAACAGTGCAACTTGTCTTCTGATGTCCTGACTGTGTGTGTCAAGGATGCCGATTGTGGATCCATGAAAGATGAAATTGTCAACATTGTCAATCCTTTCTCCTGGATCTGTCATGATGCTGCCTGTTGACCTAGTGGTGAGGGTTTCTGCTTTCTTGATATTGAGATGAAAGTCCATATCAAAGATTGCAGTCCTTGATCTTCTGCAGCAAGCGCTTCAAGTCCTTCCTTTCAGTAAACAAAGTTGTGTCATCCACATAATACAGATTGCTGAGAAGTATTTCTCTGATTCTGATGCCATGTTCACATAGGCTAGTTTCTCAAACTACAGCCCTGAAGTACACCTTTTTATTTTATGTATTAAACCATCCGGTCATCTCTTGCTCTGTCAAAACAGCAACTCTTGGTCTATATATACATTTAGCTAAAGCACAAGTGTTCTAGAATTCTCCTTCTCAATGCTGATATAATTTGTTATGATTCACATAGTCAAATGCCTTTGCACAGTCAATAAAACATAAATAGACATCCTTTTGAATACTCTGAATTGTTTTTATGTATCATCAAGTCAGAATTGACCCATGGCTGACTCTCCATCAAGTTTTCAGAGGCAGTAGATAATATAGGAGAAGATTGCCTGTCTTTGTCCTACGAAGCAGCTAGTGGATTTGGACCATGTTCCTTTGGGATTACAGAACAGCTTCATATCACTAGACCACTAGAGCTCCCTAATCCAATGGATAGTAAACATTAAGTAATAGTTACTAAATTGAACTAAATTACAAAGTATTAGCTAAAGAGTTCTATCTTGTAATATTGCTGTTAGATTGTTTTTCACACAAGACATATAGTTCTACAGGCTAAAAGCAAATCTTCAAGCATATGTTTAGTGCCTCATCTTGTAGTTGAATAATTTACTGTGAAGCCTGGTAGTCCTAGAACACTTAATTGTGCTCATGCAAGACCCGTATATACCTAGACCAAGAAGCTGTGTCGGTACAGAGCAAGGAAACACTGCATGGTTCTGAGATAGTAGGTGTATAGCCAAAAATGCATTGACAGTAGGACATAGCCTATCTTATCTATGGAATCCTTACCACGCCTGCAGCTTGCTGCAACAGCATCATGAAGAATATGCCTGCCAAGACCATTGTCTCTGAGAAGAAAAGAAGCACGAATGAGCTGTATGAGTATACAAAAAGAAATTGCTTTATGAAAAACAAAACAAACTAGCAGACAACATTCCTATTTGAAGAAGCCTTACCTTTGACATACATATATGTTTTAACTTTAAGTTATGTCTTCCTAGGTCGGTATCCTATAGCAGCAATTTTTCTCAAATGCCTTAAGAATGGCAATAATTTGAATCCTAATCAATGGATAAAATTAAAACTTCAATCTGTGATATGATGTTGTTGTTGTTGTTATGTGCCGTCGAGTCGTTTCCGACTCATATTGACCCTATGCACAACAGGCCTAAACCATGCTCTATCCTGCGCCAACC
>NW_006399767.1:4408263-4416833 GCF_000299155.1 Elephantulus edwardii | reverse complement strand
TGCGAGGAGCTAGAGTCAGAAAATCAAAAGGGCCGAACTCGCTCAGCATTTCTTAAGTTCAAGGAACTGAAGAACAGATTCAAACCTAGAGTTGTTGTAATCAAGGACGCTTTGGGCAGAATATTAAATGATCCAGGAAGTATTAAAAGAAGATGGAAGTAATCTGTGATAAGCACCTATAATTATAAGAAAGTTCACTTCAAATAAAAAAAAATATTAAGTTTTATTTTCAGTTGACCTGATCTTTCCTCTCTTCCTGGTGTTAAGCCAGCACACAGATCTGTAAGATTATACTTCAAAGTGATAACAGGGATAACTCTAGAGAGACTGGTAAAATCATAGCTTCATTCTTTTTTTTTTATGTTTGGTGCATACAGTTTTCTACAGTGTAATTACTATATAGAACATATTTCCAAGTATTGCTTTGATAATGGCTCTTATTTTTTAAATTACATCTAAAAAATAAAACTTGCAGCCCCTTTTACTTCCCCTGAGCTTCTCTTCATTTTTTTGTAACCACTAACTATTAAAATTGTCTATCAGGGTAGCATTAAGACTCTTGACAAAACAGTCAGACAGGCTGCCTTCATCAGTGAATTTCTTTGCATGTGATGTGATTTCAATTAGCATCGTAGTAGTTTATTCTTAATGTACTGCAGTTAATCTACTAAAATTAACTCATTGCTGATTCTAACCCAAAGATACCCTATAGGACAAAGCAGAAATGCCCTACAGAGTTTCCAAGGGTGTAACTGTTATCAAAGCATATTGCTGTATCATTTTCCTATAAACTTCAAAATCTTCCTATAATTTTCAAATAGATATAAAGGAACATAGTATCTCATGCATGGTCAATCTTTTTAGTTCATTTACTGTATTAAATCAATGAAATGCTAAGAAAAAAATTTGAATGAAATTCTAACAATATCCTCAAACTCACTGGTAATAAAATTGAAGGTGAAAATTAAATGCTAGAAGAATTGTCTACTTATCATAGACTTTTATTATTAAGTAATAGAGTAAATATTTTACCTGAGATAGGTAACTCGGAAGGATTAAGATGTCCTAATATCTAGAGAACGATGAATCTATATTTACCTTTAGCACAGCAGTATATATGTATAACATACATTGCATTCGCTTCCTGGTTGGTTATCTTGCATTATGCAAGGTAGCAGTAATGTTGTTGTTGTTGTTATTGTTAGGTGTTGTCAAGTCAAGTAAGGCTTATAGTGACCCGATGAACAAAAGGTCTAAACCCTATTCTATCCTGAGTCATCCTCACACTTCCTGACACACAAAAGCCCATTGCAGCAGTCACCATAGGGAAAATCCCCTAAATTATTTTGTCATCTACTTTAGCCCTAAATTGTTGTTGTTGTTGATTGGTATAGAGTTGAGTACAACTCAGAGTGACCCTGTAAACAAAAGACCTAAAGCCTTTCTATAACAATCATCGTTTCTCAAAGTTCATAGAGGCATGTTGTTTAGGAAGCGGATGCCACTCCTGCTTCCAATAAGCTCAGTATTTAATCCTAAAGAAGAACTCTTGTAATTAGATTTTAACAGTGTCACTAATGAAAGGTTTAGGAAAGGCTAAGCTTTATTACAATAGTCTACACAGTGAAATATCATTTACCTAGGTGGAAATTTTCAGGTTGTTGTTTTTTATTTCTTCTCAATAAGATTCCATGCCATAACTCACTGATTAGTTTTCAGTAAGTTGTCTTTATGTAGTTTGTTGTTGTTGTTGTCTGCCACTGAATTGGCCTCAAACTTAGACCCTCATATGTGTTACAGAGTAGAGCCACCTCCTAGGTTTTCTTGGTTGTGATTTTTTCAGAGTAGATTTGCAGACCTTTTCTTCCACAGACCTTCCAGGCACCGTAAAAGACTGTATAACATGTATTACAAAATCTCACATTATGTTCCTTTACCAAAATTAACAATACAGTCTGACATGAGATTTAAAAAGTTTGTCCTAAAAAAAAAGTCTATCCTATTTTCATTATTGAATGCTGCTACTGAAATAAATGATTTAAATATTTCCTGGAAGATAGTGTTGAAACTCAACAAATGAAAAGATGACCCCCACGCATCAACAGAGGAGAATATAAACTTCTCTCATTGTAGTCAAGTTGGAATCGGTTTATAGCTGATGTTTCAGTGGTTCTCAGAGGTCATAAATACATAGGAGAAATTTGTCTCTCTTTCTCCCATGAAGCTCTGCTTTTGGGTTAGCCAGATTACTCTCTATGGGCTACCTCTCTAAAAGATATGCAAATAAATTTGTTGTGAAATCTGTCAATTTCTCATGTTTTTACTATTTTTTTCTCCTTCCTGATATTACTATAAAGGCAACTAAATTATTTTAGAGAGTGAATTCTAGAGTCAGTCATCCAGGTTTCATGATTCTCTTGTTGAGAAAAAAAGGACAAGTTATTTATCTTCATTGTAATACAGTTTTCTCACCTGTAAAATGGGAACAGAATTAACAATCATGAAGTATTAGAATTATTGTTGTGTAAATGAATTAATGGAGGGGTACTCCAAAGGCCCCAGGCCTTAGGCCAGGCCAGCCCAGCCCAAAAGCCCACAGCCTCATCAACACAAATGGATTAATTTAAAATAGTGCTGGCAATGTTGTTATTGTTGTTGTTGTATAGTGCCATCAAGTAGTAGACGACTCATAGCCACCCTATGAACAAAAGACCTGGACATCTGTGTAACTTTCATTGTTTCTCCAAGTTCTTAGAGTTTCCAGAGGCAAGCTATCTCAGAGGTGGATGCCAGTCCTGTTTCCAAGCTTGTTTTAATTGGGGAGCTCCACCAAACTGTCCACCATGGGTAACCATTCTCGCATTTGACACATCGGTGTCACAGTGTTCTGCTTCACAGCAATGACAAGTTACCTCTGTGCAGCAAATGGTCAGACCAGTTCTATACCACTTAGAAGAATATTTGACCAAAAACAATTAAAACCAGGCCTGAGGGCTGCAGATTAAAACCACCCACCTTTGACTTGGTAGCATAACTTTCTATCCACCAGGCCCACAGAGCTCTATGTTGTTGCTGTTGTTAAGTGCTATGGAATCATAGATGACTCACAGCAACCCTATGAATGAAAGACCTGAGCAATTGTCTAACTTTTATTGTTTCTCCAAGTTCATAGAATTTCCAGAGGCAAGCTATTTCAGAAGGAGATGCTACTCCTGATGCAATGTGATATGTACTTAATTATTGTTACCATTACATTTCAATCTTAAACTAATTTCTATTATTATAAATAGCATTATATAAGCTAGTGTAGATAGTAAAATTATAGTTTATTAAGAACAACAATAAGAAGATAAAATATATAGTCAAATGATTTTAATAACGGTTAAGTGGAGAAAAAATGTTTGTATTTCAGAGATGCACAAATTACTGAGTGTGATGTTTTGAATTTATAGTTAAATAGCTGCACTTTTAAGCTCCTAATATTGGACTTATTTTGGTTATGTTTGTCCAAGAAAAGACAAGGTACATGTTAAAAATCAATTCTTTTCCCTCATGTGGCCATTATTGTTATTGTTATGTATCATTGAGTTGGAGCTCACTCATAACTGACACTCCAGTGGGTTTTCAGAGGTAATAAATCACAAAGGAGAATATTGGCCATCTTTCTTCTGTGGAGCAGGTGACGGATTTGAACCACATATCTTAGCATAACTCCTTACCAATAGGACACAAGAACTCAATGTGGTCATTAGTAATCCAATTGTTTCATCCAAATTTTAATTTCTCAACTAAAGTTCCATTACAATCTGAGAGATTTGCTAATAGCAAACAAACCCTACACAACAATCTTTGTTGTTGCTGTGCACCGTTGAGTCAGAACTGATGCATAGCTGACCCTCCCGTAGGTTTCAGAGGGAGCTAATTGCATGGGAGGAGATTGCCCGTCTTTATCCCGTGGATCAGCTGGTGGCCTTGAACTGTGTGCCTTTGGGATTGCAGTACAGTTTCTTGCCAGTAAGTCACCAGAGCTCCTTCACATTAATAATACCATTTTCCAAATAGTTAAATTGTCAAGGCAAAGATTTATCTCCTTTATTATATTTTCTCTTGGAAAATAGTAGCCATTGTTTGTAAAACGTTTTATACTCGCAAATATTAGAAATTTACAAAGAAATCACAGGAATCTCATCTATCATTTCACCATCAAGAAGCAGCCTTTGATGTCATCTTGATTTATATTGTTTTATTTCTTTTTGGTTGGCTTTGTTCACCACAAACCCAGTGGTTGTATATCTCTGCTGGCTCAAATCAAATAGAAGCTCAGAGGAAGAGAGGAAGATGGACCATGTTCTCCTGCACAATTTACAGCCTCAGAAACCCATTGGAGGGTCAGCTAATGAGTTCTGACTTGATAACAAAGAGTAATGAGTTTCCATTTTAATGATCAAATTCAGTTATATTGGAGACATCGTTAGTCTTGAGGATCTCAAGACAGATTTTCTTAGAAGTAACTGTGACAATGTATACGAACTTTGTAAGTAAACGTGTATAAAATAAAAATGCTATTAAAAATAAAACAAGGAAAATATTAAAAAGTGACTATGAGTTATCTAATCTCTTGCAATTATAAATATTAATTGCATCAGTATACTAGACATTTGAGTTTATTAACTTTTTTTATTTGATACTGATCATGTACTATTGTGTAGTAGGTGCTAAAGTCAGTCTTTTAGATAAAGCAGTCATCAGTATTGGTCTGACTTTGCTCTCTTTGAATTATTGCTGCATGACATAGAAAGTCATTAGGTAAAAATACAGAGAGGTTGGAAGTGGCAGAAGTCAGGAGGTTGAAGGAGACTTTTCGCATTGTTCCAGAATAAGTGGGAAAAGTCCTCAGCCGGAATCAAGGTGAATCTAGTACTTACTCCCTTTCTCCAATGACTTACTGATAGTTCACATCAGACTGAGCACTTACGAAGAATTGCCACAACTGGTCTTGCTGTCATCAGCTACCATACCAAATCCTTTGCTTACTTCATAGGATTTCTGGGAAGAAGTGTGGCAGGACAAAGTTAGAGAGACATCCCCCTTACGGAAATTCAGTGCTTGGAAGAGACATTCCTAATCTTTCCCTTTTTCCTTCTATTGATTACACACCTAAAACTAAGACAAGAATGATTGCAAGAAATGCGATGAGGTTAAACATTTCCTGGTCCATCTCTACCTCTTTAGTACACTTACTGATCTGTTGATAGCCTTAGATGAGCAGGAAAAGAAAAAGAAAGACATGTTTAAAAAGGAAAAATCCTGCACTGGAACTATTTGCTATAGCAAAGACGCTTGGCATTAATATTAGAATGCAGGTGTCCTCTCTAACAGGTATGGCTTGAAGGATCTCCTAAAAATGTCAATCAAAAATTTGTGCCTATAGAAATTCCACATGACCCAGATATTCCACCTCGTGGGATATACCCTGAGAAAATGAGAACTGAGGCACAAATGGAGACTTACACACTAATGTTCATAGCAATATTATTGACCATAGCAAGAACATGTAAACAGTCCAAATGTCCAACCACAATTGAATGGATTGAGAAATTATGGTACATTCACATGATGGAGTACTGCACAGCATGCAGGAGCAATGATTTTGTAAATCACAACCTAACTTGGAAGGTACTGAAAAGCCTTCTGCTAAGTGAACTAACTCAGTCCCATAAGGACAAATATTGTGTAAAACTATTACCATAGAATGTGTATGAGAATCTGAGGGTGGAAGAGGAGAGCAGATGGGTGAGGATGGGTGGGAACAGGAGGAGGAGGTGTTAATAATAGGTCACATAAGTTGATGAGTGAAAGGAGGAGTGGGTAAAGGAAATGAGAAATATCCAGTGTGAGAAACAATGTATACAAACTTTGTAAGTAAACCAGTATAAAATGAAATTTTATTTAAAATAAAAACATTGTTCCTGGCTGCTCCCCATCTCTATTTCTTTTCAGGGAGTGGAGGGACGACTGTCCTTTTGGGGATATAACTTTCTAATAAGTTTATCATTATTATTTTACCTTGTTGTTGTTGCTGTGTGGTGTTGAGTTGACTAAAATTCATAGTGACTCTGCATAATAGCTTTGAATCCTTCTCTATCTTGAGCCAGTCTCACTGTCTCTGATACACCTACCCTCATTACCCTAGTTACTGTGCCAATACATCTCATACAGGGTTTTCCTCTCTTGCACTGTGCCTCGACTCTTCCTTGGCTCCTTTTAAGACTGCATTAATTTACTCAGCATAAGAGAATTGATGCCTTTGAGCTGTGGTGCTGGAGAAGAGTATTGAATATACCATGGACTGCTCTGCTAGGAGAACAAACAGGTTTGTCTTGGCGAAGGTGAAGCCGGAATGCTCCTTGAAGTCAAGGATTCTGAAGCTTCGTCTGACATACTTTGGATGCGTTGCAAGGAGGGACTGGTCCTTGGAAAAGGACATCATGTTTGGCAGAGTGGAGAGGCGGCGAAGGAGAGGAAGACCTTCAATGAGATGGAATGATTCTGTGACTGGAGCGGTGGGAATAAGTGTGTTTGAGATGGCTAGGTTAGCACAGGATAGAACAGCATTTAGAGCTCTTGTATCATAGGGTCGCTATGAGTTGCAAATGACTCAATGGCACATAACAACAGTGCTCTCCAGTAACTTTCAAGTTACATAGTATTTTTCAAAATCATTGCTTCTACTTGCTTCATAGTATTAGATTGTATGTACTACAATTTCTTTTTCTTTCTTTTTTTTCTTAATCCATTCGGTTGTGGTTGGACATTTGGGCTGTTTCCATGTTCTTGTGATGGTGAATAATGGTGCTATGAACACTGGTGTACAAATCTCCATTTCTCTCTCAGTTTTAATTTCCTTGGGGTAAATTCCTAGTAGTGGAATAGCTAGGTCATATAGATTTCTATGTTCAACTTTTTGAGGAAACACCAAACTGTCATCCAGAGTGGTTGCACCATTTTACAAAGCCACCAATAGTGTATGAGAGTTCCCACCTCTCTACATCTTCTGCATAAAACCATTATTGTAAAAATAGAATGATAGCTAGTAAAACATGAACAGGAACTCAAGGCATAGACGGAGGAGTTGGGGAGTGAGGATAGGTAGGGATGAAACCACAGGGTTGCACAGTTCGGTGGATAGAGGGAGTGAGGGAAGAAATGGGAAGGATCTGGGTGAAAAGACAGGATAATGATGGGCAAGGTCCAATGGTGGTTGATTTTATAAAACAAAATGTATGAGAATGATTGTATGAAATAGAATGTGAATGAATAATAGTGTGAAACACAACATACATAAACTTTGTAAGCAAAATAATTAAAAAATAATGTAAAATAGAATGTATATGAATGATTGGATGATACACAATGTAAATGAGAGATTGTATAAACATAATGTACATAAATGAAACATAATATAGAGGAATTATTATATGAAAACCAATAAAAATATTTAAAAAAAATCCTTGCCTCTAAGAAGCAGCTTAATTTCACTCTCTCCAGGAGGGACATGTTAGTTCTTTTGGCAGTTCATGGTATGTTTAAAACCCTTCTCCTAGTAGTGAGGCAAGAATGGTTAGGAGTTAGTCAGTGAATAGCAACATGGAATTTGAAAAAGGTTGTTGTTGTTTTGTGCCATCAAGTCACTTGCAGCTCATAGTGACTCTATGTACAAGAGCCCTAAATCCTGCTCTATCCTGTGCCAACCTCACCATCTCCAACACACTCACTCACACTACCCCGATCACAGAATTGATCCATTTCATTGAGGGTCCTCCTCTCCTGCGCTGTCCCTCCACTCTCCCAAACATATGACCCTCTCCAAGGACCAGTCCCTCCTTGCAACATGCCCAAAGTATGTCAGATGGAGCTTCAGAATCCTTGACTTCAAGGAGCATTCCAACTTCACCTTCTCCAGGACAAACCTGTTTGTTCTCCTAGCAGTCCACGGTATATTCTACACTCTTCTCCAGCACCACAGCTCAAAAGCATCAGTTCTCTTTCTATCATTCCTAGTCACTGTCTAACTCTCCGATGCATAGCACGCAATTGTGAAGACTATAGCCCAGATCAGGTGCATCTTAGTCTCCAGTGTGATGTCATTGCTTGTCAGTACTCATGAGAGGTTCCTGACAACTGAATTTCCCAACGCAATTTGTCTCTTGATTTCCTGGCTGCTGGTGCCAAGCGTGTTGACTGTGGAGCCAAGCAAACTAAAACTGTTAACTATCTCAATAATATGAAACACCCAGCCTATAGTTTGTTGTTGCTGAGTGGAATGTATGGGTCAGAGTGTGTTGAGACATGGCATATCTTGTACAGAGGTAAGATCATGAAATGTGGTGACATAAGAAACTTGCAATCTCACCTATAAATGTTTGTGTTGTCAACAGCATTCTCTAGCAATATGTCTGAGCTCTTTGTCCAGTTACATAGGATGATTGAATCTCTCTGCACCCTTAATCTAAGAGTGGCTATATAGCTCATTTTGATTTAGATAAAATTGTTATTATTAATAATTTAAT
>NW_006399767.1:4405506-4408163 GCF_000299155.1 Elephantulus edwardii | reverse complement strand
TTCTTGAAAAGCAGAAGAAAAACTCCTTCATTGGTATACAATCCCCCCACAACCCCTCACCCCTACCCCGAGTATACTCCACTCTGCAATCCTCATTCTGAACTCTTATGATAATCATAATGCCCTAAAATATATTGCTTTTAAACTGTTCTCTCCCTCATCGATGATGCCCCTTTCTAAGGAATAGCCCCTCCTAACAACATGCCCAAAGTATGTGAGATGCTTCACCTTCCATACCTTTAAAGGGCACTCTGGCTACACTTTCTCCAAGACCTATCTGTTGTTATTTCAGCATTCGTAGGCTATTAACTACTTTCCTCCAACACCACAACTTAAAAGCATTGATTCTTCTTCTGTCATCCTTATTGTCTGCTCTCAGATTCATAGCAAATAATTTAAAAGACTATGGCCTAAATCAGGTGCACCTTAGTCTTTAAACTGACAACATTGATCCTCGGTACTTTGGAGAAGTTCCTGGGAGTAAACATTCCTAATACTTTTGATTTCTTGAATGTTCAAGGGATTCTAGGTCCAAGTAAGAACAAATAATTTAATAATAACTTATATTTAATAAGAAATTATTTAATAATTACAAAAATAATGAAAATCATCAATATTTTATTGAGCCCCCATCCCATGAGAAATAATATTTTAGCAACTCTGAAAAATTTTGTAAATGACCTTAAGAACCATAATGTGAATAATGAAAACATTGAGGAAGAAATATAAGATATTATCATGAAGACAGAAATGTGAACAGAGGTTCTTAAGTTTTCTCCCAAAGACTCAATGAACCAACCAAACAATAAAAAAAATAATAAACAAATGTGCAAGTATCCACTGAGTACAACATGACCCTAGAAATTTGGGAAAGAATATATTAGTTGAAAACAGTGTGCTTCTTTCATGGAAACAACACTTATTATGGGAAAATGCTGCTGGAATTGTTAGTCAGAAGAGGAAGTATTTAAAAGATAGCAACATAAAATAGTTCTTGAAAAGACAACTGCAGGTTAATAGGAAATTCTGCCTAATAAATGCAGGCAAGATATGGGATGATGACTAAATTTCTTGAAGAAAAGAAATAGAGTGAGTGGAAGAATAAGGGAGATATCCTTGATTACTTATTCTGTTTTAAAAAATATTTTTTTCAGTGAAAACTTCATGTTATGGGTATGAAAATTTAGATGCCATATAATGTCTCATAACCATATATCTTTAAAAAATAAAAGGTAGTCAAGAGAGAAAGCAGTAATATAGACAGATTTATTCCTGTTACTACTAGTCCTTGGGAAAAGATACCATCTTGGAAAAGGTGAAAGGTCAGAGAAAGAAAAAAAGTCCAAGTAAGAGAAATTGACAAAGTGACTATAAAAATGGGTTTGAGTGTATTAGAAATGGTAATGATGGTGGAGGATAGAGCGAGGCTCAGACCTGTTGATAGGATGGCTGGGAATTGTAGCTGACTTGATGACTTATAATAACAACAACAACAACATTCCTATGTTTATCTCTAGATGTAGAAAGCTGGAACTGTTACAAGCTAAGCAGCTTCAGTAATTTTTAAAGACTCCCACAGGCCAGCAAAAATATCTCACATTAATACAGTTAACTGTCCAGGGCAAGAGTAATTATTACTTTGCAAGAAAGGTGGTGTTCTTACTCAACCCTTTGGAAGATACCAGAACTGCTCTTGTTGTTCTCATTTAATGGTTTTAAAATGTCACCCCAGCTCCAGATTTTTGTACAGTATCCATTAAACACTGTTATCCTCCATATTTCAAGGAAAGTAGCATATTCGTCAGAGCTTTTGATATATCTATAAATATTTACACAAGCACAGGGAGTGATGACCTAGTAATCTTATTGACAAGATTGACTCCAGGGTATGAGTGATCACTGCAATAATTGTACATGTCATTAGATGAAAAATATTTTTCAAGCTTGATAGTCAGATGCAGAGATTCCAAAGGAGAGTGAAATTGGTCACTAGTAGTGAAGATTTTTTTCCCCTTATATTTAACATTGATAGGAAGCAAGGGGAAAAAAAGACAATACTTTTCTTGGTAATACAGTATTGATATCTAATGATATCTATGTCATCATTACATGTTGTTGTTACATACCCTCAAGTTGGAATTGACTCATAGCTGTCTCTCCTAGTGGGTTTTCAGAAGCAGTAAATCCTATGGGAGGAGATCGCCAGTCTTTCTCCTATGGGGCAGCTGGTGAATTCAAACCATATGCCTTTGGGATGGTAGCATAGTTCCTCACAATTAGACCGCCAGAACTCCTTAAGGCTACTTGTAACCATGTGTGGTTCAAATCCACCAGATGCTATGCTGTAGGAGGGACAAACTCCTCCTTTGCCAGTTGGATCCAATTTGACGGCACACAACAAGGGGAGACTAAAGGATTGCATATTACCTTAGATTTGTGATTCAAAGAATATAAAATTACCAAAGGCCATGAGTCTCTGGCAGTTCATATGCATCAAAAACTCTGTAAGAGAAAGATAGACAGTCAGTCTCCTAGCATTAATATTTACAGCCTTGGAAATCAAGTGAGTGGAAACAAACTCAGTGATGCTAGAGACTCATTAGAATTAGGTAGATCTTGCAGAAAGAGGTGGAACTCATGATAACCAATGAGGGGTA
>NW_006399767.1:4382365-4404901 GCF_000299155.1 Elephantulus edwardii | reverse complement strand
TTTTTGATGCATATGAACTGCCAGAGACTCATGGCCTTTGGTAATTTTATATTCTTTGAATCACAAATCTAAGGTAATATGCAATCCTTTAGTCTCCCCTTGTTGTGTGCCGTCAAATTGGATCCAACTGGCAAAGGAGGAGTTTGTCCCTCCTTACAGCATAGCATCTGGTGGATTTGAACCACACATGGTTACAAGTAGCCTTAAGGAGTTCTGGTGGTCTAATTGTGAGGAACTATGCTACCATGTGGTTTCAAGAAGGAATTAATAGTTCAGGAAAGATGCATTTCCTTTTTTTTTTTCAGTAAATGGACAGTTTTAAGGTAATCTGCATGAATACAGAGAGTTAACACAGAGTTTGAGGATAAAACAAATGTTAGATGATTCAGGCTAGAAACCTATTATGGGTTTGAATAATCCAGAATTTATTACTACTGCTTTATTTTTCCTGTGTCCTCCACCCAGCACAATTCTCTGGCCAGGCAAAGAGTGCTGAATCTGGGTACTATGCAAGTAACATTTCTGGTGCAATGGCTGGGAATGCAAGTCAAAGGATGCCCCAGATCATTGAAGGTAATCTCAGAATGACTCAAAAGGCTGAAGGGCCTGCAAACATACTTTAGAAGTTGTCCTAACAGATTGTATTCTGTCATGAGTATGCTTCTGTGAGTTCTAGGTAGTGATTACAGTGAATGTCCAACCCAGTTGAGCAGTATAGTTTTTATTGGACTTAGTGGAGAGAGGGATGAGAACATGGGGATATGGTTGCCCACATGGATTTGGTTTTTATCTTGTGGGTGCTATTGATGAGGGCAGTTTCCCCTTGTGGAACTAGCAGAAGTCAGATAGCTGTCTTCATGCTGTCCAAACTCTTTTTTAAAGTTAGAAGTGAGGAGTTTTATATAAGAAGGAAGTTGTTGTTGTTGATTGCCTTTGAGTCGAGCACAACTCATAATTATCCTATGAACAAAAGGCCTGAAGCCTTTCTGTAAGTATTGACATTTATCAAAGTTCATAGAGTTTCCAGGGGCATGTTGTTTCAGAACTGGATGCCACTAGGGGTTTTCAAACACAACTAAAATGTTTAAACACATGAGTTGAAAAATTACTTTTGACCTGAGAGAAAGGCAGAGGCATCATACCCATAAAGGCATAGTACCCAGCCCATGTGCATAACAACATTGTCGTTATGTATCATCTAGTAACTTGTGACTCATAGTGACCTTATGTACAATAGTTCTGAACTCTGTCTTAAACCAACCTCATTGTCTCTGACCCATCTATCCCCATTACTTCAGTCACTGAGTCAGTCCATCTCATACAGGGTCTTCCTCTCTTGCAATATCCCTCCACCCTTTCAAGTATGATGTCCCTCTCCAAGGACTGATCCCTTCTTGCCACATGCCCAAAGTATGTCAGATGAAGCTTAAAAATCCTGGCCTCCAAGGAGTTTTGTTTCATTCTCCAAAATGGAACTGTTTGTTTTCTTAGCAGTAGATAGTATATTCAATATTTTTCTCCAGTACAAGTCAGAGACATCGATTCTTCTTCTATCATAATTAGCTATTGTCTAGCTCTCTGATGCGTAGCAAGTAGTTGTGAAGACCATGACCTGGATCAGGTGCACCTTAGTCTCTAGACTGACATCATTGCTCTTCAGTCTTTTGGCAACGTCTCTGACAGCTGGTTTTTTCAATGCATTTCGTCTTTTGATTTCCTGGCTGCTGGTATGAAGAGACTGTGGACCCAAGCAAGTGGAAAGTACAAGCAATCTCAATCTCTTCGCCATCTATTATGATGCTGCCATTTGGTGCAGTACTGAGAATCTTGTTTTCTTGATGTTGAGCTTCAATTCATATTGAAGGTTGCAGTCCTTGACCTTCTGCAGCAAATGTCTCAGGGTTTCCTCAGTTTTGGCAAGCAAGGTTATGTCATCTACATAATGCAGGTTGTTGATAAGTCTTCCTACAATCCTGATGCCACTTTCCTCCTCATAGAGATCAACCTCCCAGTAGATCTGTTCCACATATAGACTAAAAAGGTATGAAGATAAAATGCATCCCTGGTGTATATTTTTCCTGATTTTGAACCATGCAGTGTTTCCTTGCTCTGTTCTGATGTATAGATTTCACATAAGTGTATCAAATGTTCTGGGATTCCCATTTTTCTGAGTTATACAAAGTTTGTTGTGATACACACAGTCAAATACCTTTGCATAGTCAATAAAATGCAGATGCATATTCCTCTGGTACTCTCTGCTTTCAGCTAAGATCCATCTAACATTGGCTCTAATACCCTTAGCACCACAGCAGCCTAAACTAATTATCTAAACCATTAAAACCCAGCAGCCTGCACATCTGGCAGTTCTCTGCTGATGTGCTTTTCCATTTGTTTTTTATCATCTTCAGCATGATCTTGCTTGCATGGGATATTAATGATATTGTATGATAATTTACACATTCCATCAGGTCAACTCTTTTTGAAATGGGGATATGGATCCCTTCCAGTCAGTTAGCAAAGGGAGTTGTCCACCAGATTTCTTGGCACAACCTGGTGAAGTTGTTCTGGGTAGTGTCTGTTTGTTGAAATATATCAATTAGTACGCAACATCAAGAAAATAAGATTCTAGCCACTAGGCAAGCTGGCAGAATCATAATAGTCAGAGAAGAGATTGAAATTTTTAACAATTTTGGCTTGCTTGGTTACACAATCAACTCTGTTGGCACCAGCAATTAGAAAATCCAAAGACAAATTGCACTTTGGAAAATCTGCTACCAGAGACCTCTCCACAGTGGCCAACAAGTAATGACGTCAGTCTAAAGAGTAAAATGTGCCTAATCCAAGCCATGGTCTTCACATCTACTTGCTATGCACCTGAAAGCTGGACAATGACTAGGGATGACAGAAGAAGAATTGATGCCTCTGAGTTATGGAATAAAAGTATTAAATATACCATGGACTGCTAAGAGAAGAAACAGGTTCATCCTAGAGAGGCTGAAACCAGACTGCTTCATGGAGGCAAAAATTTTGAAGCTTTGTCTCACATACTTTGGGCAAGTTGCCAGGAGAGACCAGTCATTGGAGAAGGACATCATACTTGGAAGGGTTGGAGGGTCATTGCAAGAGAGGAAGACCCTGGACGACATGGTTTGAATCAGTAACTGTGGTAATGGGACTAAGTGTCTCAGAGACAATGAAAGTGGCTCAAGATAGAGCAGAGTTCAGAGCTATTGTGCACAGAGTTGCTACTACACAGGCAACTTGAGGGCACAGAACAACAACAACAGTGGATAGCGTTGCTTCTGAACTTCTAGTGAATTTAGACCTTTCATGAGGAAAGTTCTTTCTTTGATCCTTTTAAGGTTTCTCTATACTCTCTAGCCATAGAATTTATGAGGTCACCATATGATAATTTTAAGATGATTTTAGTGATTTTTTTCTTTTTTCAATCAATTGAAATAAAAATAATATCTGCTTTAAGATATTAAGTCTGTGTTAGATATTCAAGGTCACAGTTGTCAAAAGTGCCAAAATTTCAGAGGAATCCAACTAAAATGTTGAAGTTTTTGCATTTTAGATCTGATAAGTGAGCACTATTTTTTTGTGTGAAAGTGGCATCGAATGACTAGTGGGTTGTCTTTTGTTTTGTTTCAGTTATTAGTATTGCTTGATTGTTTTTAATAAGACCAAGTGAGGAGAAGATACTATTTTTTAAAAAATTACCTTAAATTGGCCTAATTCAGTAAAGTAACTGGGGAAAAATGACATAATTGATCTAAAAATAAAATTAGTAGCTTTACAGTCATGGCAAATAGTTGAGAAGAGTAAATAAGTTAAATGCCACTCCAGCTTAATAGGCTTACAAGAGAGAAAGTTTGTTCCTTTTGTTAAGGAAAGATTGTTTAAGAAGTAAAGAAATATCTCCCAGGTCTCCAAGCAGCTGCCTCCAACTGCCACAGGAGCAGTTCCACCACAGTGACGTCTGGGTGACATTAACCATGAAAGGTTCCTTTTGTGTTCCTGAACCTGGTGATTACATATATTGAAAGTGCCACTGGATAAAAGACGTACCCCAGCCAAATAGTAAGTCTTAATTTAAATTTACTAACGTGTGGCTAGGAGGGACTGAATGGTCCTTGGAGAAAGACATCAGACTCAGAAGGGTGGAGGAACAATGCAAGAGAGGAAGACCCCAGATGAGATGGATTGATACAGTAATTGGGGCAATGGAGGTTGGTGTGTCAGAAAATCTCACCAGTCAGCCTGAACTTAAAGGAAGCACTCCCAAGTTTCAAGAGGTCTTTGTATATGCTGATTGTGGCTTCAATCAGTATTTTAAGTTGTGATTTAGTATGTTATCCATTTGTTCTGATTGTCCTTGGATTTAAGATAAAAAATGTTGCAGCCAACTCACTAAATCAATGACTGGACTTCTGTTATCTTCTTTCTAGAATATATTTAGGGAGCACTAGTGGCCTAGTGTTAAGAAACTGTGCTGCAATCCCAAAGGCATGCAGTTTGAATCCACCAGCTGCTGTTTCATGGGAGAAGGATGCTTGGTCAAATGGTATCTCTGTTTGAAACTTTTTGAAAAAGCACCATACTGCCTTCCACAGTGGTTGCACCGTTTTATACTTCCACCAACAGTGAACAAGAGTTCCAGGTTCTCCACAACCTCGCCAGCATTTGTTGCTTGCTGTTCTGTTAAATTTGGACAGAGATCAAAAATTCTGACTGGGGTGAGATGATATCTCATAGTTGTTTTGCATCTCTCTTAGAGCTAGGGATTTTAAACATTTCTTCATGTGCTTGTTAGTCATCTGAATGTCTTCTTTGGTGAAGTGTCTGTTCATATCCTGTGCCCATTTTTCAATTGGATCATTTACCTTTATCTTGGTGTACTATTAAAAGTTTAAGGTTCTAGGAAGCTCTGGTGTCCTAGTAGTAAGAAGCTGCACTGCAATCCCAGAGGTACACGGTTTGAATCCACCAGAAGCTCTGCTAGAGAAGGAGGGACAATCTCCTCCTGTGCCAGTCAGATCTGATTTGACGGTACACACATAAAAATAATAAAATAAAATTTTACGTTTCTAATAAATATATGAAGAACAGTGATTTCAACTTTATTTTACTGTCATATTTGAATAACAGAGATGACCATTTTCTAGCTAATAATAAATTGTTGTTATACGGCAAACTAAAAAACATGTGCTTTGCCTTTTGCATGATGTTCATACTGTTCTCCATCAGTTTTGTTTGTGAGAAAGATCTTTACTGGGTGTACAGCAAGGAGGAGGAAGGCCATCTCCCCCTACCAGCCCCCACCCTTCCTAGGGCCCTGGAGTGTGGAGGGTCTCCCCTCATCTCTGTCAATTTTTGATCATTTAGTGAGTAATCTCTTATGTGATAAAATCCCATTCCCTCACGAGCTAGACAAATTAACAAAGGAATAAATGAACAGATAAGTGTGCAAATCAAATAAGGTGTCTTGTTGTTGTATATGAACTTGCTGCTATTAGTATGTTGGTGCAGAAATTAAGAGATTGTCTTCTTATCTCATTTTGTATACAGAATGGCTTAAAAGAGCCTCCTCTGTTATCTTTTTAGTAAATTTCTGACTGACACTGTGTGGCTTTCAATTCATAGTGACCCTCTCTTTGGGTTTCCAAGGCTGTAAATTGTAATCGGTGATTGTCTATCTTTTTCCTGAAGAGAAGATGGTGTTCAAGCCACTGACAACACATTGCGTTTGAATCAGCAGGACAACTTGTTACAAAACACACCACAGAAGTTTACTATCTTTATAGTATTGACACTATTAATCCATATTGAATTATTAGCTCAGAACACATAAGCTGTTTTAGGCTTTGTGTGTACAGTTAGTTCATTTGGCAAAGCAATCTAGGAAATAAGAAGCTAAGTATCTGTTTGCATCAGTGAACAGAACAAACTTGTAATAAGGATAAGAACATGTCCTTTTAGACATAATCACAGGTATGACTTTCTGCATTATTTATTCTAGCTACTGTGGTTATACAAATAGGGAAGGAAAAAACCCACCTTGGCAATTGCCAATTGTAATGGTTTCCTTCTGATCTAAGAAGCAGGATAGGGAAGTAAAACCATTAAAAGAATAAAAGTAATCATACTAGGGTTTTATTCTTGCTCCATCTTAAAAGTTCTTGAAAACTTTTTAGCTTCCAATGTTCTGATATACCAAAAGATTACCTATATCTCAGCTTAACTGTAAAGATAAATAAGGAAGAAGAAAAATATGGAAGTGTCTAATTGACATGCATTAGTCATGTTGCCAGGAGAGACAGGTCCTTGGAAAGGGACATCATGCTTGGAAGGGTGGAGGTACAGCAAGAGAGGATGACCCTGGATGAGAGAGATAGATTGACTAAGTGACTGGGATAATGGGGGTAAGTGTGTCAGAGGGAATGAGGCTGGGTTCAGGGCTGTTGTATCTGGAGTCGCTTTAAATCCCAAGTGACTCACAGGCATGTAACAACAACAGTAGAAACACTAGCTTTTCAGCTGTATACCTCTGCTTTTTGAAGAGCCTAATCAGGCTTTTTCTAACCTGTTAGGCTCTTGCAAACCTAATCTGATTAGCAACCTAATCTGTTGCTGGGAAACAGTATTCCTTGGACAGGGACTTCATCCTTTGAAATGTGGATGGTTAGCAAAATAGAGGAAGACCCTCAACAAGTTAGACTGACAAGGTAGCTGCAACAATGGGCTCAAGTGTGTCAGAGCTGATGAGGATGGCACAGGATAGGACAGTGTTCAGATCTGTTTGTTCATAGGGTCACTATGAGTCATACTTGATTTGATGGCACCTAACAACCTCAGAGAAGTGATTGATATAGTTAACAGTTTTAGTTTACTTGGCTTCACAGTCAACACTCTTGGTAACAGCAGCAAGGAAACCAGGAGACAAATTGCATTGGGGAAGTCAGCTGTGAGGGACCTCTCAAGAGCACTGAAGAGCAACGACATCAGGCTGGAGACTAAGGTGTACCTGATGCAGACTATAGTCTTTGCAATTTCTTATTATGCATCAGAGAGTTGGACAGTAAATAGGGTTGATAGAAAGAGAATTGATGCCTTTGAGCTATGGTGCTGGAGAAGAGTGTTGAATATACCATGGACTGCTAGGAGAACAAACAGGTTTGTCCTGGAGAGGGTGAAGCCAGAATGCTCCTTGGAGTCAAGGATTCTGAAGCTTCATCTGCCATACTTTGGGCATGTTGCAAGGAGGGACTAGTCCTTGGAGAGGGACATCATGTTTGGGAGAGTGGAGGGGCGGTGCAGGAGAGGAAAACCTGCGATGAGATGGATCAATTCAGTGAGTGGAATGATGGGAATGAGTGTGTTTGAGACGGCAAGGTTGGCACAGGATAGAATGGCGTTTAGAGCTCTTGTACATAGGGTCGCTATGAGTCGCAAGCAACTCGATGGCACATAACAACAAACAACAACCTCAAACTCATAATCAAATTTCTGTAATCACATTAATACAAGTAAATATTTAGTAATTAGACATCATACGTGTATTTTCTAGTAAGTCCCATAAAAAATTGAGCAAGATATTGTGTTGTAATTTGTAGTATATACATGAGAAAGGCATATACTTGTAATTGCCACACAAATTAGTCTATCTAATTATCATTTTGTAGAGTTCTGATTGTGCAATGACTAAGCATTTAAGGGCTAACCAAAATGTTGATGGTTTAAAATCTCTGGTGACTCTTCTAGCAAAAGTCCTGACAACCAATCCCATAAAAATTGCAGCTGAAGAAATTTGATGGGGCAGGTTTATTATGAACTGAAATTGATTCAGTGTTACACAACTACAAAATATCATTCTAAAAGGAGAGGGCAACAGTTGACCTAAGTCTACTTATTATCAGACTGCAGATATTGTGGAGTTTTGAAAATCAGTAGATTTTGAACTTGATCCTACTATTTTGTCTATTCCATATCCCTTTGGACAGGTGATGGTTTCTAGGTGTCACAGAGTTAACTCCATTTCATCGCAACGCTGTGTACAATAGATTGAAACCTTACAGATCCTGAGTTGGTGCTTAAATTTCATTGTAGCTGTCACTGTGTTAATCCGTCTTGTTGAAAGTCTTCCTCTCCTCTGACCCTCCACCTTTCCAATGCAATGTCCCCTTCCAAGGGCTGACCCACATACTTTGAGCACTTCCATATGCTTTGTTAAACTTGTGCATATTTATGTTTAATACACATCAATTACTTCAATATAGTATAACTTTTTATTATTAATTGAGTGAAAGTTTACAGGACAGTTTGGCTTTATATTAAATTATTTATATACATATTAGTTTCACAATATTGACTCAAAACCCCACATCAAAACAGTACTTTTCTCATTCATTCCCTGTGTATTTGTTCTTTCCTTTTCTTGCCCTCTGAACTTTATACTTTGGCAAATACTTTCCTTTTAATCTCATGTGGTTGATCGTTCTAAGGATATGTTCCTTCCTGGCATTTTTCCTCTAGACCTATTTTTTGGTTGAAAGGTGAATCATAGAGTCATTTCAGTTCCAGGCACGGAAGGTGATCAAGGCTTATAGTTTTAAGGGTTACACCAGTCTCCATTAGACCGGTAAGCATTATATTTTAAAAATTCATTTTAGTTTTGTTTCCAGTTTCCTTTCATTCTATCAGGAGTCTTCTATTATAATCCTTTTCAGTGGTAACTAGGCACTATCCAGTTCTTCTGTTTTTAGAAAGGCTGATTGATGTTTATGTATTTCATTAGTCCTTTGGACCTATATATAGTCTTTGAATTTCTTCATTCTTTGCTCAGAATGGGGAGAAACCAATAGTTGCTTACAAGCTTTGAGTACTTCCATTGCTATACATCAAAGAAGAATGTAAAGCTTTGTGATTTATTTAAGGTGAAAATTCTTTCCAGATATAAAGAATTTCCTTTCCATATTTTGAAATTGTTTTTTATCTCTCCTCCTTAAGGAGCTCTGGCGGTTTAGTGATAAGGAACTGCCCACCCAAAGGTATGCAGTTCGAATACACCAGCCACTCTGTTGAAGAAAGACGGGCAGTCTCTTCCTGTGAGATTTACTGTCTCTGAAAACCTACTGGAGCGTTAACTATGAGTCATCCTGACACAAAGATACACAACAGCAACAGCTCCTCCTGTGCATTTACACATGATCCTGCAATGCCTTTGTTTTAAACAGTAGTTTTGTATTGATTTGACTTTTAGTTATTTCGGAGCTGTTAGATTACAACCGTCTGCCCTTCAGCTGGCAACACAAATCCTTATTCACTTTATTTAACTAAAGAAGATTGAAATTGGTAGTTTCTCAGCTACCTTATCACCTTGATTTAGTGACCTGGTGGCCTTATGGTGAGGAGCTGTACTGCAATCTGAAGGCACACAGTTCAAATCCACCAGCTGCTCCATGAAGAAAGGTGGGCAATCTACTTCCATGCAATTAAACTTCTCTGAAAACTCACTGAGGGGTCAGCTATGGTCATTGCTGACTTGATAGTACACTACAACAACAGTGTATCAGAATATTTTTAAAAAACAGTGTTTTAGCTTCATTTTATGAAATGCATTTCCCCAAATATATGTTGTAAATCCTATCCTCTGTGTCTTTGGTTATAATCCCATATGGGAATAAACTGTCTTTATTTTGCTAATGAGGCAGGATTAGTTTAGGATGTGTTTTGAGTAAATCTCTCACAATACATAAAAGGAGTAGATTAAAGAGTAGGTTAAGGAAGGAAAGCTAGGGGATGTGAGATGTCATGCCAAGACAAGAATAGGAGCTCAAAGAAACAAGGACCTTCCTTTACAGGTGCATATAAGATATTGTCTCAGAGCCATCAGGTTAAATTTGATTTCTAGCCACCTTAACTAAAGGAAAACAAATGTGTTTATTAAAATGACCCTCTTGTGTTTTTCTGTTATAGTGATTCTAGACAACAAAGACAATTCTGTTGATAACTTTTATGCTAACTTTGAGTTTATTTCTCTCTGCCAGTAGCTTTTCAATGTAAAATTCAGAACATCAGATCTCTAACTAATTGAACTAAATTGATAATAAAAATGTTGAACAAAATTTTTATATGAGTTAGAAATAACAATAGTTGTTGTTATCATTATGTGCCATTGAGTCACCTGCAACTCATAGCAACTCTATGTATTACAGCCCTAAATCCTGGTCTATCCTGTGCCAGTCTTACTCTCTCTGACACATCTCCTCCCATTACCCCAGTCACTAAATCATTCCATCTCATTGAGGGCCTTCCTCTCCTGTGCTGTCCTTCCACTTTCCCAAGCATGACATCCCTCCTTGCAACATGTCAAAAATATGCCAGAAGAAACTTCAGAATCCTTGTCTCCAAGGAGCAGCCTGGTCTCACCCTCTCCAAGACAAACCTGTTTGTTCTCTTAACAATCCATGGTATATTCAGTACTCTTCTCCAACACTACAGCGCAAAAGCATCAATTCTCTATCATTCCTAGTCATTGTCCAGCTCTTTGATGCATAGCAAATGATTACAAAGACCATGGCCTGTATAGTATACAGAATTCTTCATGCTTTGAAAAGAATATAAAATGTTCCCTTTTGTTGTTTTAAAAACATATGCCTCTATAAAGTCAGAATGTTCAAATGCAATAGATTTCATCATTGTATAGTGAACTTTCATTTCCAAGTCTTACCCATAATGGTGCTAGGGACATAGTAGTGGTAGAGGTAGTGTTACGTGTCATCGAGTCAAAAATTACAACAGTGATATCCAGTGAGGATTCAATTATAATTATAAAATTATATATATTACTGATCACAATTATATTTTAATATCACTATTCTTGTTCTGTGAAGTATATTGTGGTATATTTGTTTACATGAACATTTATTTATATATTTTCCCATTCTCTTTTCACTTCATTTACACCAAAGATGTAAATCACCAACAACTTAAAATAATAAACAAGCTATTAAAGAGATCAACAAAGTAAATAATAAATAAAATAGAGTAATAAAATTGTAAAGACGTCCTTGGAGAATACAAGGAAAGCTCAGCTTGCATAATTCTTTATGTAAATTTCCTCTCTGTCAACTAAAAAGGTTTATCTTTACAAAATGAAAAGCTTACTGTCATGGAGTCAATTCCAATTCACAGAGACATTATGTCAAAGCAGAACTTTCTATTGTGTTTCTAAGGTTTTAAATCTTTATCAAGCTATGTTTTCAAAGGGAAAAGAGATAGAGTAAGACTGGTTTATATTTGATGGAATGAAATTTTTTTTTCGTAGATAGTGTTTTATCTCATATAATTGTAGCTAAACATATATTGGAGTTTGTTGTCATTTTTATTGTCATGAAAGTAAGTTCTTGTAATAGTTGTGTCGGTCTCACAAAATATAGTCCTGTCACAATTACTCAATTACACAATATTTTTATTCACCTATTTTCTTATGTGTATGTTCATGAACCTATTATTTATTAGCTAAAGTCAAGGTGAGTACTAGGTACCGAATACATTACAGAAGGCTACCTGAAATGAATAATAAATAAAGATGTACTTGAAAAACTTAACAAAAGTTAAATATGTAAGCTTTTAAGAGTTTAGTACTAATTAAGTAAGTAGATAGTGAAAAGAAGTTTAATTATTACAAATAAGAAATAGCAATAGTCTAAAGAGGGGGAAATGGGCCATGGGGACACAAGGCCATGAGTGTCTCTGAAAGGCCAAGGGGAGTAAGAACAGCACAGTCTCTCACGGCCCCAGTGTAGAACACAGATAAAGAGCCTGTAGCCCAGCCCCATGGTGCCTGTAGAGCCCCACCAGCAGCACTAGGTTTATTTGTTGTTGACTCACAGACTCACAGTTATGGTACCGACAATGGGGTTTATTAGGGAAATCAGTGGAGGAGGCAAAGAATACCTACAAGTACAAGTTCAGGCTCTAGCCCAACAGTTCCAAGGCATAATTCCTCAGTAAGTTTAGGCTCTCATTTCAGATCAGCAGTCAAACCCAAATCATCCATCAGGTTTTACCTGGAGCAGTTATAAGTCTGCTTCTCCTTCAAACATCAGGTAAGAATAGCCAGAACTTAATTGTGGCCAGCCCAAATGCAAGGAGCCTCAGGTCATACCTTGGCACCATTTCTCCACAGCAATGCCACAGTCTCTCCTCACTCTCAGCAGGGTCTTGCAGCCACAAGCCGTATTTCCCTCAAATCTTGCCTCAAGTCTTTCTCACTTCAAGTCTTGCTACTTATTGTGAGAAATACTCTTACCCTCACCCCACAGCTAATACCATGTTGCAAGACCATGTGTGTGTAGTTAAGGTAGCTTTCACAGATTTTTTTTTAAAAAGCCAACTTTTAGGCTAATATCACATCTATGTTGAGGAATATATACAGATTTAATAGAAGCACTACTGAATTTGGGGTCTGGGAGCCTAGATTTAGAATTGATATTAGGTTTGTAAGTTGCACTAATTATCTATGGAAACTTCTCTTTTTAGATTTCAGTGCAGTAGTCTTTTTTTCCCCCCTCAAACATTCTTCTAAGTGGTATAGCCCTGGTCTGTGCATTGCGGTACAGAGGTAACTTGTGGTTGCTGTGATGCTAAACACTGTGACACTGATGTGCCAAATGCAATAATGGTTACCCATGGTGGACAGTGTTTGGTGGAGCTCCCTGATTAAAACAAGTTTGGAAACAGGAGTGGCATCCACTTTTGAAATGGCTTGCCTCTGGAAACTCTACGAACATGGAGAAATGATGAAAGTTATACAAGTGTTCAGGTCTTTTGTTCATAGGGTGGCTATGAGTTGTCTATGACTCGACAGCACTTAACAAAAGTCTTTAAAAGTCCCCTTTTCCGTATGAATCAGGGTGAAGTCTCTCAAGGAGGAGTGATAGGGAATGGCAAAGGACACACTGACAAAGGAGATTAATCAGAACTGGCTTTGACAAGCATTGTGGCAATTGGACAATTAAAACAGACTTTCAAGGGAGGGGGAAAGAATGAACTGGGGAGGAGGGTAGAATAAATAGTGCAACAATGAATGAATGAAAACTCAAAATCTCTGTAAATGTTCGAATGGAATCCCAAAATCTCTGTAGATGTTCATTGAAATGAAAAATAAACAACCTAAATTTAAAAAAAAGAAAGGAAAAAAATTAATTAAATTTAATAATAATAAAAATTGTTCTCATTGTTATGTGCGATTGAGTAACATTGAGTTACCTTTTAGTTACATTAAATACACTCATAGCAGCTCTATGAACAACAGATCTGAACCCTTTTCAATCCTGTGCCACTATCATCATGTCTGACATACTTGAGTTCATTGCTGCAACCACAGTGTCAATCCATCTTGTTGAGGCTCTTTCTTTTGCTGATCCTTCACCTTCCCAAGCATGATGTTCTTTTTCCTCCTAGGCATAGCACTCTTTAATCTCAAAACCTACTACACAGCTGTAATAACCAAAACAGTATGGTCCTGGTTTAACACATAGATTAATATATCAGAGTCAAGAACCCACCCAGAAATTAACCCATCTGTCTAAGGTCAATGGGTATTTGTCAAGAAAACGAAATGTATCAAATGGGAAACGACAACCTCTTCAACAAATGGTACTGGCAAAACTGGGCTTCTACTTGCAGAAAACTGAAGCAGGATCCACATCTCACACCATACACAAAAATCAACTCAAGATGGGTCAAAGACCTAGAGGTAAAGCCCCAAGCCATAAAGATCATAATAGATAAAACAGGTCCAAATGTAGAAGGCCTAGCCTATGGTATAAATAGGCTTGCAAATACAATAAAAAATTACACAACCAGGAGAAGATAAAATCAACATGTAAGACCTTCTAAAAATTAAGTCCCTGTGTACAAAAGGAATATCTACTGACTGGGAAAAGTATTTGCCAATGCCAACTCAGACAAGGGTCTTATATAACAAAAGTTTGTAGAATCCTACAGGACCTCTACAAGAAAAAGACTGAGAACCCAATTACAAAATGGACAAAAGGCATGGATAGACTTTTCACAGAGGAAGATATTCGGATGACCAACAGCCACATGAAGAAATGCTTAAGATCATTGGCAATCTGAGAAATGCAAATCAAAATCATGATGAGCTGCTATCTCACCCCACTGGAAGTGACAAAGTTTAACTGGACATAAAACAATAAATATTGGAGAGAATATAAAGGGATTGGAACTCTCACTCACTGTTGATAGGATTGTAAAATGATACAACTCTGGAAAGCAGTTTGGTGAACATAGAAATGCCATATGACCCAAATAGTCATATACCCCAAGGAAAATAGAATTGAGACACAGAATTTGTACACTGATTCTCATAGCAGTGTTATTCACAATTGTAGGAACACAAAAACAGCTGAATGTCCATCAGCAAACAAATAGATTGAGAAATTGTAGTACATTAATACAATGGAATACTATGCAGTTTTCAGGAATAATGGTTCATAAAATATCATATAGGAGAGCCTAAAGGGCATTATGCTGAGTGAACTAACTCAGTCTCATAAGGACAAATACTGCATAAGACCATATTGTAAAAACAGAAGAATAACTAAAAAGATGTAGATAAAATTCAATGGAGGCAGGGGACAGAAGACTGAAGTGGGAAGAGAAGGAAATCATGTAGTCTAAGATTTTGGTGAACAGAGGGAGGTAGGGGGTCAAAGAATTAGGATAGATCTAGTGGAGACCTGAAAAGATGGGGTGATAGTGGGAATAGATCAATGGTGATTAATTTTATAAAACACAGTTTATGGAATGACCATATGTAACACTATGTGGATGAAGAAATATGTGAAACACAATCCACATGAATAAAACACAATGCATATGAATTTTGTATGCAAGTCATAATACAAGAAAAAATATGACAGAAAGAAAGAGTATAGGATCATGAAATACTGAAGGTCCTTTCAAACGTTGACAAGACAAGTATTTGCAGGACAAATATACCAAACATGCATCCAGAACTTGAAAATGAGAGCAAGAATTAAAAAAAAAACAGAATACTTACAGAGTTGTTCATATATCATTCAACAAATAAGTCCTGAGTATCAAGTCTTAGTCAGCAAGGAACTTCTATGGAGAGAAGAGAAAAATCTCCTACAATTGAAATAGTTTACATAATTTGATTAGGTTGGTAAGGCATATACAACTCACATGAGCAGCCTAGTGAAGCCACATACCAAATAATGTCAGTCTAACTCTGGAGTCTCCAATAATCATATTCGTTTTCTACAGGGAAATGAATTCTGTAGAAGGAAAATTTCTATCTGATTAGGTCTTTCCACAAAGAAAAAAGATCTGAAAGTTCTATTTCAAGATTACATGCTTGCACTTATACACATGCACATACGCAAATCTGAAAAGTAGAAGAAAAAAGTTACTTGTGCCCAGAAAGACTTACCGATTTATGACTAGCTTCTTCCACTTTAATAGTTACTTCCCTTCTTCTATTTATTCCTTAGACTTGGGGTATTTGCAATCGTGGAGGAACCTCAACCACACCTCCCTGACCACACCTCAATCAGGAACAATATGAAGTCACAATCTTTTCCACTCCAATTCTTCCTGCCAAAATGTGTCACCTGTTGGAAGACAGTGCCAAAACTCAAAAGAGGTATGAGAATGTTTGCAACTCACAGACATGATCATGCATGTTAACTAACCATACTCAGGTCGGTAGAAAACTGCAGGATTGGTACTCTCATTGATTGGTATGGTCAAGTAGCCTGTTAAAATCTGATACCAGAATACAATACAATAATCTTGTTTTGTTATTAACAGTATACAGTAGAAAGAGTCTTTCATTTACTTTGTCTCTCTAAAACAAAAACAACCCTCATTGCTGTTGAGTCAGAACCAAATCACAGCTGACCCTTGAGCTGGTGGATTGAACTGTTTGTCTTTGGGTTGGCAGTACAATTCCTAACACATTGGTCCACCAGAATTCCCTCCTTAAACCTATATAAACCTATGTGTTTCCCTATAAATACAGCCTAGGCTGCATTTGCAGTTGGCAATAATGTCAAATTGTTGTCTCAAGTTATCAACCAACAGAATGCTCCTGGTCTTATTTAAAGAAGAAACACTTGAACCAAGTACTACTCAACTTGTCCTTGAACAATTGATTTTTGAACTTAAATGCCATCTTAGCCTAACCTAGATGTCAGAGTCTAGATATTTGTTGCCCATTTGTTCTTGATTCTGTCATTTAAGATTTTATCTGTGCAAGTTTATATTAATTATGGTCTCCATTAAGGGTTTGGCATTTGCTGTGATAGAATGCTAAATATGAAGTGAAAAAGTTTTATTTTCAACATAGCAAGGGGGTACAAGGAAATTATTTTGAAAAGCATTGCATTCAAGTCAGGTGAGGCTAATGCAAGAACTTTCCTCTTGTGGCATATCCTTCCTTGATGGCACAACTGTTAAACATTTTGCTACTAACTGAAAAATTGGTGTTTTGAACCTACCCAGAGAAATATTATAAGAAAAACCTCTTGATCTGCTTCTAGAAAAAATAAGTCATTGAAAAAAATTAATAGATCACGGTTTCATACTTACATATGTGAGTTGCATGACTCAAAATCAATTCAATGGAAACAAGATTTTTTTTTCTTTTTTAATTATTTCATTGTTTGACATCTGATTGTGTTGGGTTTTTTGCACTAAGTGAATTGGCTAACAATTGCATTTTTTAACATACCATGAAACCCCAAGAAAACAAATAAGTCTCTTTTTTCGAAAAGGTGAAACCAAGTTTCTCCTTGGAGGCTAGGATTTTGAAGCTCCATCTCACATACTTTGGGCATTGACCAGGAGGGACAGATCCTTAGAGAAGGACATCATGCTTGGAAGGGTGGAGGGACAGCACAAGAGAAAAAGAAGGATTGATACAGTGACTGGGGCAATGGGGAGTAAGTGTGTTGGAGTCAGTGAGACTGGCTCAGGACAGGGCAGGCTTCAGAGATATTTATAGCACGTAGGGTTGCAGACAACTTGACAGCACATAACAACAATAACATCTGTGTCTGCCGCATCTGGTGTTTCCCTTCCCTATTGCTTTAGACAAGTTAATCTCAAATGTTAGTGTTCTTTAGAGTCACTACAGATTTAAAACAGATTTCTAGCCCTCATCTCCAGATTCTAATTAAGTCACCTGAGTGATGCTGATGTTACTGGTCAAGGAGCCATTACACTTTTAGAAGCATTGCCTTAGACCAACCTATCCTGTTCCATTACATAGTCTTTCTTGAATAAGTTTTCGTTCGGTAAGTTACAATTACATTCCAGTCTTATCTCAAAGAGAGTAAATGTAGGTCAATTTAACAAGGGTTTTAGGGTTTCTCAAACATACAGTTAAAATTGATACTATCACTTGGTTTAATTAAGAAATGAAATTGTATTGCCAAATTACTTGCAGCCTGGTCTCTGCATTGCCTAATCAGCTGTTTGCCCAGAAGCCACTTGAAGCAATGCCAAGGTCTGAAGTTTATGCTGCATAATTGTAGAGACCTCTAGATTGGTATTCTCTCCTCTAAGTAGCATCATTTTGATCAGATTCAAGTAGCCTCAGTAATATTAAAAAAACAGTCACCCATATTTAGAAAATTAAATTGTAAATAAGGTTCCTTGCTACTGAATCAGAACTGATTCATAGGGTACCGACTCATGACCCTGCAGTGAGTTTTTGGAGACTGTAACTAGAATGGAAGGAGACTGTCCACCTTTCTTCTGAGGAGCTGCTAGTAGATTCAAACCTCCAGAGAGGTACCAGTTTTGTGTGAGTAGCACAATTCTCTATTCACAATTCACATTAAATCACTATCAGATTCCCATTTCTGGAACAGGAATCTGATAGTGATTTAATGAAATTCTGCTGAGCATTTAACTCAAAGAAAACCACAAATATATACAGTTTCATAAAATGGGATGAATTCTGACATTAATGCTTGTTGTTGTTAGGTGATGTCAAGTCAACTCCCACGGTTAGCAACCCTGAAAACAACAGATATCCTCAAAAACTGTCATACTCGTGCTCATCGTGATCGTCACTATGTCAATCCATGTTTTTTAGGGTCTTCCTCTCTTTTGATGGCCCTCCCCCTTTCCCAACAGGATGTCCTTTTTCAAGAGCTGACCCCAGCCCAACATGCCCAAAATAGATGAGCTAGAGTTCCATCATCTTTGCCTCCTAGGAGCATGCTGGTGGTTCTTTCTCCAAGACAGACTTGCATTCTTTTGGAAATCTATTTCTGCTCCAACAACTCAGTTCAAAGACATCAACTCTTTTTCAGCCTTCTTTATTCAGTTTTCATTTTTGAGGTACAGAGGAAGCATCTGCATTTTAACTAAATCTTAGCAAACTATTAGAAAGATAAATACACCGTGTTGTTATTAGATGTTATGTGTCAAATAGAATCATAGCTATACTCTTAGGAACAACAGACCTGAGCCCTATCCTATCCTGTGCCATCATCATCATCGCTAGTTTTGCATAGATAAAATGTGCTTATTTACTATGTCACTTTTATTGTGAAACTGTGCTTCAAAAATTTAAAAATATCTTAACGTGGAGGCATTTCCAATAGATTACTGTAAAATTTTTGAAATTTCCCTTGAAGAACCTATTGTCATTTATCATCTTTTTAAAATTCAATTATTTTATGTGTTTTCTCTAACTTAGAATCTTTACATCTTACATTATTTCCCCTCCTCCTGATACAATGGGAATTTGTAGTTTCTCCACAGAGTTCTTATGAACTGGAGACTCTGATTTTCTTGTCAGCCAGCTTCAAGCAAGTTTGTGTATTTAATGTGCTTGTTCACCGTTTGGCCTGCACCAAGTGATTCTTTAATCCAAATATCTGAGAAGCAAACTGAGGTGATCCTTCTGGAGAAACTACAGTTGAACAGCCAAGAGCACTGCGTAGTCAAACAGAAGAGCATATTTCCTGAGCACCCCAGTCTGCTGTGAGGGGAGGAGAACTTATCACTGGATTTGCAGTGTTTCCAGACATCACGGGTCCCAAAGCATTGCTTCCGCTCACCACTACTATAAATATAGTAGGAATGTCATCTCTTTCATATTCAGCTTTAATCCTTAGAGTTTCAGTTTGTCCTCTGAGGGCAGATGTCACCTGAAATATACACAGAGTGCCAAATTTTCCACCTGTTATCTTGATGGAGCCGATGCACAGCCATTTTGGGGGACAGTCTGCACACAGATGTCCTCCAGGCATCTATCCTAAGGATAGAGTGTGGGAAGAGATTTGTTCTCTAGTTCTGCACACAGGCAAGGGACTTGGTGACCTGCACACTAGCCCAATAAAAGTAACTCTTCCCTATAAATGAATACTCCTTTGTTCTCTGCAGTTTCAAGGCAGTTGCAGTTATATTAGTTGTAGCAAGTTTTATTCAGAAGTAGATTGTGCACAGCATGTTATTCATTGCTTATTTGTCAAAAGCCTATTGTCCTGATTCCTGAGAATTTAGATCCCAGTCTGTTCAAGCCCTGTAAGAGAAATCATAATGTTTCTACTTGTACTCAGCCCCTTTGGGCTCTATGATGTATTCTTTAAAGTTTCCATTTCTCTGTGAACTATCTCTTTGTTTCTAAAGGGTATAAATAGACAATGCACCTGCTTCGGGCTGCAGCCCTTGTCTCATCAGTGTCTTACCTTGTCTTTTGTGCTATGTGGCTACAGTCCTGTCTTATCTCTATATGTTGTGTTTTGCGTCTTTATTCTTCCAGGTAATAATTTCTCCCAGAGAAACAGAATAAAGGGTCAGAACATCTGGCACCCAACACTACCTTGATTTTTATTTCCCCCAGTGAAAGAAAGCAGAGGTTGAGCACATCAATATGACAACTGTGCACTGGCTGATTTCAGAATCAACCCTACTCTCTCTGCCACCCATTCAAAATTTTTCTTTGTCTTCAGCAGCCCCTCAGGAGTTACTGTGGCATCGATCTCCCAAAGGCCAGAGTCTCCAAGAATCATTACCAATAACATTAGTAAGACCAAATTCGATCTTCATATCAACAAGCATGCAGTTCAGGGGCATTCAAGTTCTTTCCAGTATTTTAAAAAAATGGTCTGTGTGGCATGACTCATGTTGTCCACTTCAGTCTGACCTATAATGAGTCCAGCAAAGCCAAAGTTTGCAGCAATCAGCTGCTCTTCGGAGCACTGTGGGTTATTACTGGCATCATCTTTGAAAAACAACTCTATTTTAGGCGTGTGAGTTTCTTTTAAAAAAAGAACCAGGTACTATTCTTCTGCAAACCTATTCAATTGGGATCATTTCACACTGGGGCACCATGAAAGACATCTCCCCGCATCTTCTGGTGAAAGCAGCTTTGATACCTGCTTCCTGTAATAACGGAAAAAAATACAGCTGATAGTTTTACTTGAAATTGTGGCTTTTGAGTTGCATTTTCTTGCTTTAATCTCATCCCTGAACTTGAGGAGGACTTTTCCTGGACTATTTAACAATTCGTAGACTTCTTTTGTTTTACCCTCATAGAGTTTTCTACCAAAGTTTGGTACCATCATAGGTGGCCGTTATCTTGAGTTGCCTGAGGGCAGTCATTATTTATGCTCTTAAATCTTCCCTTTTCCCCCTTCATTTTCCAAGGATTTTCCACCATGATCCTATGATTATCACTATCAAGTCTTTTATCATCTCCCCCAACTATCTACATTATTTTTCCACTAATCTCTTGCAGAAGAAGTTATTTTCTTTCTTTGCATAAATACACTGTGCAGCCCTGGTGATGTTGTAGGTAAAAAATATTTGACTGCTAACTAAAAGGTGTGATTTGAACCACCAGCTACTCCTTGGGAGAAGATGGGGCAGTCTCTTTTCATAAAGATTTAGTCTTAGAAATCCCATGAACAGCTCTATTCTGTCTTACATGGTCAATATAAATTGAAATAAAATTTATGCCAGTGGGTTACAGAGTTTAACAATTCGTCTCTGATAGAAAAATGAAAAATAAATAGTTCAATTGAAAGACTTAACTTATTACTGTATATTCACACTAAACTCTTTTTTTAGAGTTTCTTATTTTTTTTATAAATTTTTTCTTTTATACTGGTTTACTTACAAAGTTTGTATATGTTGTTTTTGACCTAAACCTTTCTCATATTTATCTCCACTCCACACTGAATCTTAGATTAGGAAGATTCACCTCTGCTTCAACATATCCTAAACGGAAATTATTAATGTCACTTTTTTCACTTCTCCTTCCCACTTATCTCTTTTTTTCTTAATTTATACTTTTGTGATTTTTTTTTCAAATTGTTTCACAGCATGCATCAGATATTGTGCCCCAAATCTTTTACTTGTACACCCACCCAAACTGACTGAGCCAGACTAAATGCTGATTCATAATGACCTACTAGCACTGAGGAGAATTGCCCATGAGGTTTTGAAGGCTGCAAATCTTCATGGAAACAACTTATCACATCTTGCTTCCACAGAACATCTAGCACATTGGATCTGCCAACATTTTGTTAATGATCTAGTGTTTTAACAATTGTGCCCCCAGGTCTTGCCTTAACCTTACTGATAATTCGATTTCTATATATGTTACATATCACCAGCATCCCAGAAGGCTCTCTCACACCATTATCCAGTAATTGTTGTTGTTATGTTCCTGTGAGTCAGAACAGGTCTTCCAGGCAGTAAATCATAGGAGGAGATTGGCCATCTTTCTCCTTTGGAGTAATTGGTGGATTAGAACAGCATGCCTTTGTGCTGGCAGTATGGTTCCTTACCCACGAGGCCACCAGAGCTGTTATTATACAGTCAGTATCCCTTAAAGTTTAATTTCTTTTATGTCACATTCTTAAAATTACCAAATAGATTTTTAAGGTAGTAGAAATCAAAGCCAATAGAAATAAGTCAGCAGGTGATTTATAAAGTTAATAAGGAAGAGTTCTATACCTGACTATCATTCAACAATAGGCCTTAAATGTCATAGTGTCAAGAAGACACATCTTTTATGAATAGAGCAAACTTGTATCTAAGAGATTTTTGTAAAGAAACTATTTATTTTCCAATTTGATTCACACTGTTAATAATAGTCTAGATCAGGAAGCAGCATTGTGTAGTGTTTAAAGAGTAAGATTTTTATTCAGATAGAGCCTGGATTGAGTCCATGCTCTAATGTTTACTGTTTGTTTAGAGCTAGGCTAGATACTAAACCTTCTTATTCCTGTTTATTCAACTATAAAGTGCAAACAATGGAGTATTGTGAAGAGGAAATAAAAATTGAACTTAAGAGAATCGGCAAAGTATCTGGAAAGTAGTATTTTTTAATGAACTGCATAGCACCAAGGAAGTAGAGAGATAAATCTAAATTTACTGAACAGTATTATTAATATCTTATACATTTATATGTTATTTATTTTAAAAAAGAATTTTATTTTAAAGTAAAGAAAT
>NW_006399767.1:4373539-4381675 GCF_000299155.1 Elephantulus edwardii | reverse complement strand
ATATATAATTATACTTCTCAGTACTAGAGATTTGTCGATTGGTCTCATAAAACAGTAAAGCATATATGCATATTTATGTAAACCCACACAGAAACATATGCACTTACATTTAGTCTATATAGGGAGTTCTGGTGGCCTAGTGACAAGAAGCTACACTGCAATTGCGAAGTCACACAGATCTAATTCACTAGCTGCTCTGCAAAAGAAAGATGGGCAATCTCCTCCTGTGTGATTAATTACCTCTGAAAACCTGCTGGAGGGTCAGCTATGAGTTGAGCCTGACCCAATCATACACAACAACAACATACGAAAATAAATACATAGAGTACTTAAGAGCAATGATGTCAGTCTAGAGACTAAGGTGCACCTGATGCAAGCCATGGTCTTTACAATCACTTGGTATATATCAGAGAGCTGGATCATGACTAAGGATGATAGATGAAGAAGAAGTGATGCCTTTGGGTTGTGGTGCTGGAGAATAGTATTGAACATACATACCATGGACTGCCAAGAGAGCAAACAGACCTATCCTGGAGAGGGTGAAACTGAACTGCTCCTTGGAGGAAAAGATTTTGAATCCCCAACTCATATACTTTGAGCATATTTCCAGGAGGGACCAGTGCCTGGAGAAAGACATCATTCTTGGAACGGTGGAGGAACAGTGCAAGATGGATTGACTCAGTGACTAGGAAAATGTAGGTGTGTTGTAGACAGTGAAATTGTACATAGGGTTGCTATGAACTGCAGGTGACTCGATGACATATGACAACAACAATAACAACTATAGAAAGAACTATAGCTAGCATTAGCCTTTCACTTATTATGTACTGTGAAGTCATACAAACTCATAGCTGACCCCCAAGTGGATTTTCAGAGACAATAAATCTCATGAGAAGAGGTTGCCCATCTTTTTTCTTTTGAAGCAATTTGTGGGTTCAAATCTTGCATCTTTGGTTTGGCAGCAGAGCTCCTTACCACCAAACCACCAGAACTCCCTAACCTTTCACCTAAGAACTAATGTAATATTGGGTACCCTTAGTAATATTCTAGTGTTTACTAACAAATCTCGCCACATACCTCTAGCATCTGCTGTTTTCTATTCTACCTATTCTTATCTCTTTCACCAGTCCAGATGTGTTGTAACTTTCTATGAATATATTGTCAATAGTTCCAAGTCTCAGAGCTGAATTTGCACCTTGGGCTCCACTGTAGTGTTCAGTGAATGCCACTAACTTGTTAGACACCACTGCTTTTGTTGCTAGCAGATATTGCTTTCTTGTCAAGTTAAACATATGATATTGTGTTTTCTGGATCCTTCCTTAATACTTTATTCCACTTAAAAATGATAATATTATATTTCTTTCTCTGAAGTTATAATTATATAGCATTTTTATAAAGGCTTGTTACTATCCTGAATGATTGTGTCCTGAAGTTAAAACCAAACATCAAACACTATGGAGTTCTTATCATTACTTCCTCTGCGCTGGCCAAGCCTTCTCTTATACATCAGTCTTGAATATTAATTTCCTTCACTTAGTATGGGCACATAGTTTGAATCCATGGATTTCTCCATGGAAGAAAGATAGTCTCCTCCTGTGTGATTAACTGCCTCTGAAAACCCTTGGGAGGGTCAGCTGTTTTGACTCAATGATATACAACAACAACAACAAAGTATGGGTTATTGTCAGATCTTTTTCATCTTTTATGTGAATTCATGTCTGAAAGATTTCATTCATATATTTTTCTGGACATCTCAATATACATTAATTACACTGATACTTATGGTTAATACTATATAGTTTACACTTAAATGTCAGTCATATTATCAAAACACAGTTGCCTACATGTAAACATTTTATTACCCTGAGGGTAAAATACTTATACAAATACTTTGAAAAAATAAATAATCTTTCTGTAGATATCTAGCTCTGTTGGCCTAGTGGCAGGAAGCTGTGCTCCAATCCCAGAGGCACACAGTTCAAGGCCACCAGGTCCTCAATGAGAGAAGGATGGATGAGCAGTCTCCTCCCGTGCGATTAACTGCCTCTGAAAACCCACTGGAGAGTCAACTATGGGTTGGTTCTGACTTTATGATACACAATAATAAAAACAACAACAGCAACAACAAAGATACCTTTTGCACATGAATTTTCATACTGTTGAAAGGGGTTAATGAATTAGAGGGCAAATTATATACATCTCAAACCAAACTCATCTCACTGCCATTAACTTGATTTTAACTCGAAGTATTGGTATAGGACAGAGTGGACTGCCTCATAATATTTCCATGATCAACATAGAATGATAAAGTGATAAGTGGTGGATATGTTGCTTAAAGGAATTGGGCTTAAAACTGTATCTTTTTCGAGAGAGCAGGAGTGGAATCCACTTCCATAATAGTTTGCCTCTGGAAACCCTATGAACCTGGAGAAAGGACAAAAGTTATACAGGTATGCAGGTCTTTCGTTCATAGGGTCACGATGAGTCACCTACAACTTGACGGCACTTAACAACAATAACAACAATTCATAGAAAAGATTATCAAGACTCTTAATGCTAACTTTTATGTCAAGGAATTTATAAAAGATTTTGGAATTCTTGAGTATCATTAATTTTTTTTATTCACTCTCTCATTGCTGTCAAGTTGGAACCAACTTTTAATTGACTTCCAGTAAGAAACTAAGGTGCACCTAATTCAGGTTATGGTCTTCACAATTACTTGCTTTGCAGCAAAGAGCTGGACAATGACTAAGGATGATAGAAAAAGGATTGATGCCTTTGAGTTGTGATGCTGAAGCAGAGTGTTGAACATACCATGGACCCTGAAAAGGGTGAAACCAGGATGTTACCTGGATACAAGGATTTTTCAAGCTCCATTTCACATACTTTTGGCATGTGGCCAGGAAGGACAAGTCCTTAGATAGGGACATCATGCTTGGAGGCACGGAGGGACAGCACAGGTGAGGAAGACCCCAAATGAGATAGACTGACTCAATGACTGGAGAAATGGGATTAAGTCTGTTGGAGACTATGGGATTGACTAAGGATAGGTCAGGGTTCAGAGCTATGAATCACAGGTGACTCAATGGCACATAACAACAAGTAGGTTTTCCCAGGTTATAAATCACATAAGAGGAGACTCTTCATTTTTTCCCCCAAAGAGAACTAATAGTGGATTTGAGTTAGCAGAACTCCCTAAGGACTAGGTCACCAGAGCTCCCAAAGAAAGTCTATTATTATAGAAAGCTTATTTAACAGAATCACTGATTAACATACATCAGAGTTCTGGTACAATAGTCCAGAAGGAGCTGCACTGCTAGCACAAATGCAGAGCTGCTCTAGAAATTCAAATCAATTGGCAGCTCCATGGGAGAAAGAAAGAGGATCAATCTCTCCAAACAATTTACAGCCCTGGAAAGGCTAAACATGCACTGAAGGGGGGATGATGAGTTTGACTTAGTGTTGAGAATGGCCCCCCAAAATCCATGTTTAAATTTCACTGTGTTTATTGATGAAAGCTTTTGTGTTGAGTAAGGTCTTGGTGTTTTAGAAGCTAACTTTAGAGTTTATACCTGAATACACTTCAGGATGATTTTCTAGTTAATGCAAATGACTTCCTAAAGTGTGGTTTAAAGAGCTCTAATGCAGGGCCACTGGTAATGACTCAGTGGCACGTAATTAAATACTGTCCAGTCAAAATTGACCCACAGCTGACTCTTCAGTGGGTTTTCTGAGGCTTTAATCACACAGGAGATTTCCCATCTTTTTCCCATGGAACAGCTAGTTGATTCCAATGATGTGCCTTTGAGATAGCAGCTTCTTACAACTAGGCCACCAGAGCACCCTAATAGGGTCGTTAAGAGTCAGAACCAAGTCTGAGGGAATGGGCTTGACTATTTTTATCTGGGAACATAGCTGCAGGTATTTAATTTTTTTTTTAAATTGCGATTTTAATGAGTTTACAGAAAACTTGGATTTTCATTCATTCATTGTTGTACATTTTCCTCCCTACCCCCTACAACCTCAGTTAGCTTTTCTCTTTAAAAAGATTCTTTCATTGTTGCACAATTTCTGCCCCTACTGCCCCCGAGTCCACTTTGCTGTGCACTTCTTATTATGAACTGTTGCCATGCAAATATGATGTAATCATATACTCCTTTTAAATAACTTTCCCTCATCTGTTTCAGTACAGTGTTTTTTTATTTATCCCCTCTTTTCTTAGTTTCACCCTAACCCCCATGTCAGTCCTGTTTTGTATAAGTAGCATTATGCAAAAGTTGTTCTTTTGTGATTGAGATATTTCACTCAACATAATGTCCTCCAGGATAACCCATTTTGTATAATATTTTATGAATTCTTTGTGCTCACTAGTGCTGCATAGTATTCCATTGTGTGACCATACCACAGCTTCTCCATCCATTCACTTGTTGGTGGGTACTTGGGTTGCTTCCATCTTTTAGCTATTGTGAACAACACAGCAATTAACAGGAATGTGCATATATCTGTTTGGGTAGAAATTCTGGTTTCTTTGGGGAATATTCTCAGTAGTGCAATTGCTGGGTCAAATGGTATTTCTACTTCTAACTTTTTGAGAAAGTGTTATACTGCCTTCCATAGTGGTTGCACCATATAGTTTTTTTAAGAAGATACATAGGGTGGTTATGAGTCGCAAGCGGCTCGATGGCACATAACAACAACAACAACAACAATATTTGCATTGTCTGTTTTGTCTGTTAATACAAAGGTGATGTATTTCTGGTAATTTAGGACCATGAACAACTCCATGAGAGAAAGATGGACATTCTCTTCCTATGTGGTTTACTGTCTTTGAAAATGTGCTGGAGGGTCAGCTTTGAGTTGGTTTCAACTTGATAATAATGAGTTAAAGTTTTTTAGAGTTGATGTTTTTCTGTTTTGGGTGTTTTCTTCTTATTTTCCACTTTGCTACAAAATGAGTATGGATTTGATGATAAAGAAGTTTTATTCATGAAGTAAGTATTGAATGACAACATACTACACATTGACAACAATGTATATACACTGCAAGGCAAAAAAATTAATTTTCATGGCTCTTGCTTAGGGGACTTATAGTATAATGGAGGAACTGAACTGTCACATAAAGAAATTAACATGAATGCTGTTTGATCCAAGAGAAAGGGTAATAATGTGCTATGAAAATTTGGACTCATTTAAAAACAGCATTCTGACCATATTAGGTTGTTGTTATGTTCTGTTGAGTCACATGAGACTCATAGCAACCCTATGTACAACAGGCATAAACCTTGATCTGTCCTGTGCCAGTATTATTATCTCCGACATGCCTATCCCCATTTCCCCAGTGACTGAATCAATCCATCTCATCAAGGGTCTTCCTCTCCTGCACTGTCCCTCCACCCTCCCAAGCATGATGTCCCTCTCCAAGGACTGGTTCCTCCTTGCAACATGCTCAAATTATTTCAGATGAAGCTTCAGAATCCTTGTCTCCAAGGAGCAGCCTGGTTTAACCCTCTCCACGACGAACCTGTTTGTTCTTTTAGCAATCCATGGTGTATTCAATACTCTTCTCCAACAATACAGCTCAAAGTTATCAATTATCCTTCTATCCTCCCTAGTCATTGGCCAGCTCTCTGACACATAGCAAGAAATTGCAAAGACAAGACCCAAGGAATTAACAATATATCTATTGATATATTTTGACAAATAGATGCTGCCCTAGATGTGCTCACCAAGTTGTGCCAAGAAATCTGGAAAACCACCACCTGGCCAACTGACTGGAAGAGATCTATATTTGTTCCTGTTTCAAAGAAGGGTGATCTGACAGAGTGTGGAAATGATTGGACAATATGTCATATGATATAATAACAATATGATATTGAGCAATATCATTAATAGCACATACAAGCAAGATTCTGAAGATTATCCAGAAATGACTGGAACAGAGAACTGCCAGAAGTGCAGTCTAGGTTTAGAAGGAGTAGTGGTTCTAGGGATACTCTAGCTAATATTGGATGGATCTTGGCTGAAAGCAGGGAATACCAGAGGAATGTCTATATGTGTTTCACAACAGCAAACTGTGGCTAACTCTGAGAAGAATGGGAATATCCCAAAACACTTGACCGTGCTAATTTGAAACCTATGGTTGGACCAGGAGACGGTCATCAGAAGAGAGCAAGGGAACATTGTGTAGTTCAAAATTGGGAAGGGTGTATGTCAGGGGTGTGTCCTATCTCCATACTTTTTCAATATGCAAAACAGATTATCTGGGAAGCTGGGCTTGATGAGGAGAAATGTGGCATCAGGATTGGAAGAAGATGCATCAACAATCTGTGTTAGGTAGATGACACAACACTGCTTGCTGAAACTGAGGAGGACCTGAAGTGTTTGCTGCAGAGGGTCAAGGACTGCAGCCTTCAATATGGATTGAAGCTCAATATCAAGAAGACAGAGTCTCACCTCTGGGCATCGTGATGGATGGTGAAGAGACTGATATTGTAAACAGTTTTAGTTTTGCTTGGCTTCACAATTAGCACCTTTGGTACCAGCAGCCAGGAAATTAGAAGACGTATTGTGTTGAGAAAGTGTGCTGTTAAAGACTCCCCCAAAGTACTGAAGAGCATTGATGTCAGTCTGGAGACTAAAGTGCACCAGATGCAGGCCATGTTCTTTGCAATCACTTGCTATGCAGGAAGTATGTAGAGTTACTTAAACCAGTGTTGGCACAAGGTAATGTCTGAAGATATTTTATTTTGGTTATTATAAGAAAACTTTAATGAAAATTGCATTGTCCACTTTTGATAAAATCAACATTCCTATTTACTACTGTTATTTTTTAGAAAGTGTAAACACTATAATGAAATTATAGAGAGAGAAAACACATAGTGCCAAACAGCTACTCACTTAGGAAAGGGGGAAGGGGAAAGTATCATACTGAATCTTTGAACTGTTAATTACATTACTTAATGTAATGTAATGTTAATAATTACATTATTTACTGTTAAATACATTATTTTCTAATATAGAATTTTTTCTTCTTTTAGAGTTCTCACAAAGTATCAGAAATAAATAAAATGTAAGTCATGGAAAAAAATAAAAATTTTCCTAATATCCAGCTCAGGGCCAGTGTGTTGTGAGTTAGTTTTTATGCTGGAAGTTGTGATGGCCTCTCGCATCTTGAGGAGGGACAGGTATGAAACGCTAGGTGCTCTCATGCCTTTCTTTTCGTCCCAAGTGGGTGTCATCAGATGAGACATGCCAGATAAACTGAGGGTGTCTGGCTAAGAGTCCACCAGCATGTGGGCAAGCAGGAATTTTTATATGCTGAAATATTTTCAGGCTCAGGGCTAGTAACTTGTGGTTGCTGTGATGCTGAACACTGTGACCCTGATGTGCCAAATATGATATTGGTCATCCATGGTGGACAGTGTTTGGTGGAGCTTCCCGATTAAAACAAGCTTGGAAGTAGGAGTGGCATCCACTTCCCAAATTGCCTGCCTCTGGAAGCCCTATGAACTTGGAGAAATGAAGTTATGCAAGTGTTCAGGTCTTTCATTCATAGGGTCTCTAGGAGTTGCCTACGACTCGACCAGACTTAACAACAACAACATAGAGTGAGCTCAGTAGGCCTACTGGACAGAAAATGATACTACCAAGCCAAAGGTGGGTGATTTTAATCTGCATCCCTCAGGCCTGCTTTTAATTGGTTTTGGTCAAACATTCTTCTAGATTGTATAGCACTGGTCTGTCTATTTGCTGTACAGAGGTAACTTGTGTTTGCCGTGATGTGGAACACTGTGCTCCTGATGTGCCAAATGTGATATTGGTGGTCACTCATGGTGGACTGTGTTTGGTGAAGCAGAAGTGGCATCCGCTTCCAAAATCGCTTGCCTCTGGAAACCCTATGAACTTGGAGAAATGAAGAAAGTTATGCAAGTGTTCAGGTCTTTTGTTCACAAGGTCGTTATAAGTCACCTACAACTTGAAGGCATTTAAAAACAACAATATCCAAAAGCATTTCTAAAAGTTTTGTTTCTTTCTCTCAAGTTACTTTTCACTAAACCCAGATAGATCTATGTACACACATGTTTATCGTGGCTTTGTTCACAATAGCAAGGAGTTGGAAACAACCTAAGTGCCCAT
>NW_006399767.1:4359371-4372874 GCF_000299155.1 Elephantulus edwardii | reverse complement strand
AGAATCTTGAGTGCTAAAAGATATTCTCTGTGTATAGTCTTTCTTTCAAAGACTATTTATAAAACTGAACAGTTATTGTAAAAATCATTCAAGTAAAAACTTACAAACCCTTTCCCTGTGAATTATCAATGTACCCCTGTGCTCCTGCAGTTACACAAATAAACACACTTCTTTCTTTCCTGAAGCAGGCTTAAGTATTTCAAAATAACATTTAGGAAACCAGAGTCATTAAGATCAGGTGAAGGAAAAGAGTTCCTACACCGTACACACTGTAATACTGAATATTTGCCATAGCAATCATCTAAACAAAGAAGTTTAATGTGTGATTTACTCTAGCAATTTGTTTGAAAGATTCAAATTCAAGGATGTCTGGGAATAAAATCTTTTTTGTAATTTTTAGTGTTCAGATTTGAAAATAGCCCAGAAAGAAGACAAATTTTGGCCAATAATGCAGAAGTCAGAAAATGGAATTCACCTGTGATTGACTTATTTCAGTCAGCATATGGTTCAAACACATTCGGAGGCATTTAATAGATACCCCTGCCCCATTATTCTTTAATAGTGAATATTATTCCATTGTGTATATGTACCATGGCTTGCTTATGCATTTATCTATTGATAGTCACATTGATTGTTTCTCTAGGCTATTCTGAGAAATGTTATGAACATGAGTGTGCATTTAACTCTATGTCATAGCTTTTATTTCTCTAGGATACATATCTAGTAAAGGCATTGTTGTTGTTGTTGTTAAGTGCCATCGAGTCGCAGGCGACTCATAGCAACCCTATGATGGAGAGTCCTTGACGCTTGAGTGCCTTTCATCCTCTCTCCAGAGTAAAGGCATTAATAGATCAAATATTATTTCAACTTGCAATTTTTAAAGGAAATATAATACTCTTTCCAACAACAATTGCAATATTTCACAGAATGTAAGTGTTCCCATCTTTGCTTGCCTCTGCCAGCATTGGTTTTCTGTCTTTTTGAACTTTGCTGTTATTACAACAGTGATGTATTTTGAATTGTATCTCTTTCTGGTGCCATAGTTCATAGGGATTTGTGCTGCTAACACAAAAGCTATGCCTCTCTGGCAATTTGAATGCACCAGCAACTCTGTGAGATAAAGATGGGCAACTCTGATATGATTGGTAGCTTAGGAAGCCCAACAGAGGGAGCTGTCAACAAATTGTCATTGAGTTATGACTCAATGCCAATAAGTTTGAATTGATTTGATACTTACACCCCAAATTCAATTTTAAATTTTATTGTGTTTCGTGATGACATGTTTTGTGTTCATTAAAGTTTTGCAAGTTCAAATATGTTTGGGTTTATTGACACAGTGATTGCAACAATAGGCCATCCATCTTAGACATATTTATTTAAATTTTATGCAATCTTTAAAAACCATGTTTATTTAGGTATAATTGACATATAAGAAAAATTATATTTACAAATAAAATGTATATAGTTTATACATTTTAGCATAAGTATACTCCTGGGTCGTCATCATTATCATAATCAAGATCATAATCATATCTATCACATTTTCAAAGTTTCCTTATACCTTTTTTCAACTATTTTTCTTTCCTTTTTTTAGTGACTACTGAACTACATTTCATCACTATTATTGTTGTTATGTGCCGTCGAGTTGCTTGCAACTCATAGCAACCCTATGTACAAGAGCCCTAAATGCTGCTCTATCCTGTGCCAACCTCGCTGTCTCTGACACACTCATACTCACCACCCCAATCACAGAATCGATCCATCTCATCGAGGGTCTTCCTCTCCTGCGCCATCCCTCCACTCTCCCAATCATGATGTCCCTCTTCAAGGACCAGTCCCTCCTTGCAACATGCCCAAAGTATGTCAGGCAAAGCTTCAGAATCCTTGACTCCAAGGAGCATTCTGGCTTCACCTTCTCCAGGACAAACCTGTTTGTTCTCCTAGCAGTCCATGGTATATTCAACACTCTTCTCCAGCACCACAGCTCAAAGGCATCAATTCTTTTTCTATAATCCCTATTCACTGTCCAACTCTCCAATGCTTAGCACACAATTGCAAAGCCTGGATCAGGTGCATCTTAGTCTCCAGCCTGATATTGTTGCTCTTCAGTACTCTTGAGAGGTCCCTCACAGCCAACTTTTTCCAAGTGCAAGTCTTCTCTTGATTTCCTGGCTGCTGTTACCAAGATGACTGACTGTGGAGTCAAGTAAACTAAAACTGTTAACTACCTCGATCTCTTCACCATCCATACTGATGCTGCCAATTGGCCCAATCTTTGTTTTCTTGATGTTGAGTTTCAATCCATATTGAAGGCTGCAATCCTTCACCTTCTGCAGCAAGCACTTCAGGTCCTCCTCAGTTTCAGCAAGCAGGGTTGTGACTACTCCTTCACCAATCTTGATGCCACATTCCTCCTCGTACAGCCCAGCGTCTCGGATGATCTGTTCTGCATACAAATTGAAAATGTATGGAGACAAATTACATTCCTTATGGACTCCCTTCTTGATTTTGAACCATGTAGTGTCTCCTTGCTCTGTTCTGACAACTGCCTCTTGGTCCAAGCATAGGTTTTACATAAGCACAATCAAATGTTCTGGAATTCCCATTCTTCTCAGAGTCAGCCACAGCTGCTTGTGATACACACAGTCAAAAGCCTTTGCATAGTCAATGAAGCACAGAGACACATTCCTCTGGTATTCTCTTCTTTCTGCCAAGACCCATCTAACATTAGCTATAACATGCCTAGTACCATGACCTCTTCTAAACCCAGTCTGCACATCTGGTAGTTCTCTGTTGACATATTGCTCCAATAATTTTTGGACAATATTCAGCAGAATCTTGATTGCATATGCTATTAATGATATTGTTAATTTCCACACTCTGTTGCATAAACAAATATCAATCTTTACATTAATATTTATTTTATAGAGTTTATGGTTCATTGTGGTTCTTGGGAATATTAGTAGTACATTCCTTTGAATTATTAAGTAGTATGCCATTGAATGGATATACCATAATTAGATATTTCCTACCCTACATTTTGATAACTAGAAGTTACCATGGATATTTATAGACAAGTCCTTGAATCATTCACTCCAAATTGTTGCTATCAAGTCAAAACAGACTCGTACCTGACCTTTCAAATAGGCTTCTGGGGTTGTACATTTCCTGGAAGCAGATGGCTCACCTTTTCCCTTCAGAGCCCCTGATGGATTTGAACCACGAGAGAGATCTCTCTTTGGGATTAGCAGGGCAACTTCCTTTGACCTATCTCCTCCTGTGGACCTAGGTGGGTTCACATTGTAGTCTTTGGACTATCAGCAGAGTGCTTAAAATAATTGTGCCACTTTGTTGTTGTTTTGTGTCGTTGAGTTGACTATGACTCCTAGTGACTCAATGAAAAACAAATCTGAACCCAACTGTATCCTGTGCCATCCTTACTATCTCTGTCATACTTGAATCTATTGTTAAAGTCACTGTGTCAATCCATCTTGTTAAGAGTTTTCCTCTCTTACTGCTGACCCTCCACATTTCCAAGTATGATGTGCTTCTCCAAGAACTGGGCCCTCCTAAAAATACTAGGTTTGTTTCTTTGGGGTCTGTTTCCCCCCCCCCTTTTTCTTTTACAATAAAGATAACAGTTTTACAGCTTTATTGTTTAAGGGGTACATCCTTCCTTCATTGAGTTGACTCAGCACTACTGCCGGTTATGAGTTTGTGATTGTTTATTTTTTGTTTCTTTACTTAATCTATCTTTATACCAATAGCACATATTGTTGTTATATACTATCATGTTGGAACCAATCCATAGCCAGCCTTACAGTGATTGCAAGGGAAAAGATTGACCATCTTTCTTCTTTGGAGCAGTTGGTAGATTTAAACGATGTGCGTCTGGATTGGCAGTGGTACTCATTACTGTGAAGTAAAAAGGCAAAAATGCGGAGAACCAGATGAGGAATTATTATCAGTTCTGTGGTGGGTTCCACACCCCTATGCCAGAGGGATGCAGTAGGAATGGGAAGTTACATGTGGGAAAGTTACAACAAAGGTTTTATGTGGGGGGGAGGGATGTGAGTTGATCTGTTTGGTGGTCAGCACTCTCTATTTGGTGGTCAGCTCCCTGGAGAGAACATTAATTGGGTGCCCTCTGCACCTTCCCCTGTATGGAGCTTCCCAGGACCCTTTAAGTGAGTTGTGTCATGGCTGGTTTTAAGTAGAAAGTGGCCGGTGGTTGTGCTCTCTTCTGATTGGCTGCAACATTGGAATGTTTCCCAAGGAATGCATCTGTGCAGAATGCTGCCCAGCTTCCAGGTGACCTTTCACTTACCATTAAGCTACAAGAGCTCCCTCAATGTCATATAGTAATCAGTATTATAGCTTTATAAATCTTCAAAGTCTGTCATTTGGTGTTTAGTAGAATTCTGTAAATTATAAACTCAGTGGAGTGGTGATACAAAAATTCAGTCTATATACCATGCTGAAAAGGTCAGTAGTATATACTATAAAAATGGTCAAATCCACTTTCTGATTATTCCCATTCACCTTTCTATTTTTTTAATATTTTTATTGTATGTTTTATTATTCCAAAAATGAATCTATTTCACCCTGTTACGATTATATTTTTAAGAAAGTGTACGCAAAGTCTTATAAATAATAAATCTTCTTTATTGCTTTTCTTGAGAGGCTTTATGTGTTTATGTTGCGGGATGCTTTGTTTTCTTTGTCTTTTTAGACAAGAGACTTAAGTATGTAATGTAAATAAAATGAGAATAGAATTAATACATTGTTTAAAATAAAATTGAATCTTATAGACAAATATTTTGGAAATTTTGTTCTTCGTGATTAACTATCTGAGGTAAGGGTCAAATAGGGATTGATTATAAAGACTATGAAAAATATTTCACAAGAATCATATCCATATGGTGCTTAGACATGTTTTTATTCTAAAAGCTGATTACATTTGCTTAAAGAGAAAGCCACAGACAAGGAGAGATGACAATTTTTTAATTCATGCTTCCAGCAGGTGAAATAAGAGTGACAATGATGTTACTTACAGTCTTTTCCTAGTACTGCATTTTGTTTCTGGAGGAATTCCCGATTACGATCCAACATCTTAGTGACCTAAAATTTCTGGCTTTACTTTCAAGATCTTCAGCTAAATCCTTTGAACGGTTATCCAAGGCCGAAATTGACAGCTGTCATCACAGACTCTGCTAGTTTTGTAACCCTCTGCATTTAAGTTTTGTTGGAATTGAAAGTGGATGCAGACCAAAAAAAAAAAAAAAAAAAAGAGGTTCTTACTTGGGGTCCAATTTATAACTAACAGGTCTAAAAGTCTCTCTTGGTGCCAAGAAACTCTAAGTAGATCACACAGTCTTTCTTCACTTCACTGCACAAAGCATCTTGAGTGTTTCAGTAAATTTTGCCTTCACAATTGCAAGTAGCTTGACACTTTTCCTTGAGCAATTCATGTTCACAGCCAGCTTTAAGTTTCAAGTCTGCACAGTTACTTAGGAGATCTTCATACTCACAGCTATTGGCTGAAAAAACAAACAAACAAAAAAATCTAAAACAACCAAGATAAGATACCTCATCATTTTCCTATATCATAGAAAACCAAACCTTAAATTAAAAACTAGTAAAAGGGGACATGATTGGATCCACAAATGAGTTCCTCACTATGCTGGCCATTTCAGTTCTTATGACACAGAGACATTTCTTTAGCTGAACTCATGGGTTAACTCATTTTTATTGTTACTACTGTTTTGGATTCAATGATAAACCTCTAAAATTGATGTACTTTCCTCATTCAGCAAACAGAATAAAGATATGCAATTAAATATATACAGGATCCAGTAAGATAGCCACTAACCACAGGAAGGTACTAAAATTTAAATTAGCTAACTAAATAAAGATTAACATTATTTTCCTCAGTGTCACTAGTCATACTTGAAATATTAAAAATCCACATATAGCTAGTGATAGTGCTGACAGAAAAAGAGCATTTCTAGCGTCATGCAGTTATACTGTATAGCATTGCTCTAGACTCTAGTGCTGTCAAGTTTTTTTTCTTCCAAGTGATCGTTATGGTAAAATACAGAACCAAGTAAGGAGGATATGCCTCTTTTATACCTGATAGTACTTGGAAGTTTCCTGAAGATTCCAAACTCAGCACATCTAAAACTAAGCTTTGCTTGTTTTGAAAGAGTCTTACATTTCTTGGGTAGGGCTTTCCAGAAATCCTACCCCTATCTAGGTGAGAGGGTTTTTTTTTAAACAAAACAAAACCAAACCCAACTTATTTTAAATAATAGATTAAAATTTATTTTATAAAGAATGTTACATTTGTTTGCTGACAAAGTTTGTACATATTGTGTTTCACACTAATCTTTATTCACAGTATGTTTCGTACAATCATTCCCATTTGTTATGTTTTAGAAAATTAATCACCATTGAACCATGTCCACCATTACCTTGTCTTTCCAGGTCTCATCAAGTTCTTTACCATTCATTTTCTTTACTCTCCACCCATAAAATTTCTGACTACTCAGGAATTCAAACCCCAGCTCTCTTGCCTTCAACAAACACTGGGTATTCAATTTCCTTCTTTATCAATTCTCATTGTTTTGTCAATAATGCAATAGAAACACCAATTAGAAATGTGGAAAAAAAAATAAACCAACAAACAAAAAACAAGGAAAAAACTCCCTCTGCGTTTTCAACAGTTTCCCAGCTGATTTCCAATTGTTTCTTTATAATATGGTTGGAAACTTCTTTACATACTGAATTCTAACTACTTTCATTTAAATCCTTTCACCTGCTCATAGGATAAGTGTTAAAGTCTTTAGCATTTAGCAGAGATATAAGTAACCAACTTTCACCTTATTTTCTAATTTATAGCTTTTGATATTATTAATATAATGACTCATGGCTATATATTTAAGTACAAAAGAATGCTAACTAAAAATGAATGCTTTTGAAAGAAAAAATCTTAAGTGAATGGGTCAATTGCATTGTGCTTAATGATTTTAATAAAGGTTTTGTGTCTCAACTACAGAAAATCAACAGATACTTTTATTTTGTTCATAATAATATTAGAAATTAAACATGTGGCATTTATTATACCCTTTTCTATTATAACAATAAGTGAATTCTCTGAGCAAACTACATACAGACTGGATTTTGAAATTAAAAATTTATACAATATTATCAAGCTATTAACCACTGATCATTTACTAAGTTAAACATTAGGAATCTAATTAAGGAAAAAGTGAGAAATTCAGCACATGTTTATTCAAACAAAGGCAACAGTAATGGTTGATACGCCTTTCACTAATATGATCTCATATATTTAGATTTTTATATTTTTCATTTTCTAAAATACTATCTTTGATAAAGTGATATAAACTTTGTTCAGATGAATTATTTCTCCTAGAACTCAGGCTTATGTACTAATAATAATGAGCCCAGTATTGGCACAAAGTTGATGGAAGATATTTTACTACATTTTCATTAAAATTAATGTGTAACTCATTAATGTGCATAAAATATTGATTTAAACACACATTGTTCAGTAATGTTTTTTCTCTTTGGTATAAAATTAATTGATTACTTTCAGAAGATTGTTGTTGTTGTTGTTGTTATGTGCCATCAGGTCACCTGCCACTCACAGTGACCCTATGTACAACAGCCCTAAACCCTGCTCTATTCTGTGCCAATCTCATTGTCTCTGACACACCTACCCCTATTACTCCAGTTAATGAATCAATCCATCTCATTGATGGTCTCCCTCTCTCTGTCCCTCCACCCTCCCAAGCATGACGTTCTTCTCCAAGGACTGGTCCCTCCTTGCAACATGTCCAAAGTATGTGAGATGAAGCTTCAGAATTCTTGCATTGAAAGAGCAGCCTGGTTTAACCCTCTCTAGGACAAACCTGTTCATCCTCTTAGCAATCCATGGTATATTCAATACTTTTCTCCAACACTACAGTTCAAAGGCATCAATTCTCTTTCGATCATCCCTAGTCATTGTCTAGCTCTCTGATGTACTATGGCTTAGATCAGAAGATTACTAAGCTTATTTAGCTATTAAAACTAAGAAAGTGTATGAAATCTACTTTATTAGCACCAATTTAGTCACGTCAAACTTACTACACAATCCATTTTCACAATTTCCAGGGCAACTGGCACAAAGTGGTCCTTCTTTGTAAGGGAAATGCTTTTGATTGACGTTATTACCACTGAAATGCAATATAAAAAATGTTACATATCTTTCAATGTGCCCTTCAGTTTATAAGATTTATAAGTTTAAGATTAGCTAGCACCAGACACCAAATATAAATAAGTATATTTAACATTTTAATTATTCCTGATATTTGAAAATTTACAATTCTCAATGTGTAATTCAGGTCATAGTCCAAAATTGGATTATTACTTCACACATTGACTACTACATTAACTGTAAATATACAGGCTCTAGAAGTGAAATAAGGGAAATAGGGCATGCAATGTTCAGAGTATTATTGTCCCTCAGTATTCATGGGGGATTGGTTCCAAGGTATCCTACAGGTACCAACATTCAAAGACGTTCAAGTCCCTTACATAATGGGGTAGGACTTGGACATAACCTGCTACCAGCTCCCATGTACCTGATCCTCCAGTGGGTTTTTAGAGACTGTAAATTGCATGGTAGGAGATGTCTTACATTTCTTTCATATTGTTGCTAGTGGATTAGAACTGGCCTTTAGATTATCAGTGCACCTTCCTATGGACGAGCGCAAGAGAGCATACCTTGTTAGAGCATCCCATGTAATATCTAATACAACACAAATGTTAGGCAAATAGAATTCATGCTCTCTTTCAAGCCTTCGAGGAATTATTTTCATCACGTAACTGTTTCTTACTACCTCAAGTATGTTTTCCATTTGTACTTGATTAGATCTGTGCATTTAATCTCTGTGCTACACTAGAAAGAAGCAGACTGGGGTCTGGATTACAAGACTCACGTGATAGTCTGACTTGATGTTTTGGTAATATAATCCGATAGTTTGACTTTATGTTTAGAAATAGTGTATGCTGATTTTTATACTATATGCCAGGGAAAGGTAATTTCTACTAGGGTTTTCTGGCTTCTAGATGGAGTGTTAAGTTCTGCTTACATAACCATTAAGAGCTGAACTGCTAACCAAAAATCTGCTCAAACAGGATCTGACTCTAACAGCAGCTTTGAGGGAGGACATGCTGTGGACTCTTCTGTGAAGAATACAGGCTTGGTCATTCTGTGGAGCAATTCTACTCTTTTATATGAGATGACTCTAAATTGAATCAACTCAATGCTAAGGGAGGCAGATGAGGTAGAAATTTTCTGATGGTGATTTGAGAAGATGCTTTTTGAGTTTTTAAGGGTGTGTGTGTGTGATTAATTTGTTTAAAAAAGTAGAATTTCAGTTAAAAGGAAGAAAGGTTTGATTAATATTAGTGTAATCAGTTCTCTAGTGTGAACGGATTTTATGATGACTAGCTAGTAATTATTGCAGTGATGATCATTTGCCTATTGGCAATTTGAAAGTATTAGAAAATCAAATCTTAATACTACCAGGGGTGTCAAATGCTCAAAGCAATGCAATCTGTCTTTCTGCACGGAATAAGGTTTGCTTCTGTTTGGATTTTGTCTTTAAAAACTTGAGATGTGAAAATGTTATGGAAGTTCTTGCTCTCACTTATTCTAACTTTCCTGTCTCATCACCAGATTCTGATTTTGTATAAATTCTGCTAATACTTCTCAGTTCTCATTACTAAATCCCAATAGACATTGGCCAAAAAAAGATAACTTTGAAGTAAAACTTCTCAAGCTAGATACCCATATTTCTTAAATTATCTACAACTTCAAAGTAAAAAAAATAAGGAAAACTTGGTTTAGGATTTTCTGTATTCCTACCATGATAAGAAATTTGAAGTTTTAACATCAATTACAACACATATGTTTTCAGTTTAAACATTAGTCAAAGGAGGAGGGGGGAAATATTTATCCTTGTAAATCACTAGCCTAAGGAATTGCTTACTATGTACTTATTTAGAAAAGATTTATAATAACAATAATTTAACCATTTTAGGAAACATGAGTCTTGGTGCCACCGGGCTTTGCATTTTGGGCTAATAACAGAAAAGGTGGGCAATTTGAGTCCACCAACTGCCCCAAGGGAGAAGATAAGCAGGCCGGTAAATTTTTAGCAGCCCTCCCATAAATATTTACAGCCTCAGAAGTCCAATGGAGAGTCATTATGAGTTGGGACCAACTCCGTGAGAGTGGATTTGGTTTGGTGGGAGGAGTAGAAACATGTGAGCAAAATGGGATAAGATCACAATTGTATGTCATTTCTTATCTGAACACAATTCTCCCAGCTGGCCTATCTCTAGAGCCATCTTACTCTAGAAAAGTGAATGTAAGAAGGACTGAGCCTAGTAAATCAAGAGAACTGCACAGTATACCTGCTTATGGAATAACTCTTAGGTGGTGATTGTTGTTATGTGCTATCCAGTTGCTTGCAACCCATAGGACCCTATGTACCAGAGACTTAAATCCTGCTCTATCCTGTGCCAATCTCACTGTCTCTGACACACCTACACCCATTACCCCAATCACTTAATCGATTCATCTCATCAAGGGTCTTCCTCTCTTGCGCTGTCCCTCCATCCTCCCAAACATGAAGTCCCTCTCCAAGAACTGGTCCCTCCTTGCAATATGCCCAAAGTATGTCAGATGAAGCTTCAGAATCCTTGCCTTCAAGGAATAGCCTGGTTTTCACCTCAGTCCATAGTTTATTTAACACTCTTCTCTGGCACCACAGCTCAAAGGTATCAATTCTCTTTATATCATCCCTAGTCATTGTCTAGCTCTCTGACGCATAGCACACAATTGGGAAGACTATAGCCTGGATCAGGCACACATTAGTCTCCAGCCTAATGTCGTTGCTCTTCAATACTCTGAAGGGGTCCCAGCTTACTTTCCCAAAGCAATTCGTCTCTTGATTTCCTGGCTTCTGGTACCGAGTGTTGATTGTCATACCAAGAGTATTGATTGTGGAGCTAAGCAAACTAAAACTGTTAACAATCTCAATCTCTTCACCATCCATAATGATGTTGCCAATTGGCCCAGTGGTGAGAATCTTTGTTTTCTTGATGTTGAGCTTCAATCCATATCGAAGGCTGCAATCCTTCACCTTCTGCAGCAAGCGCTTCAGGTCCTCCTCAGTTTCAGCAAGCAGTGTTGTGTCATCTCCATAATGCAGGTTCTTGATTAATCTTCCTCTAATCCTGATGCCACATTCCTCCTCATACAGCCCAGCATCCCAGTTTATCTGTTCTGCATACAGATTGAAAAGGTATGGGGACACCTTTCCTGATTTTGAACCATGTAGTGTCTCCTTCCTCTGTTCTAACGATTGCCTCTTGGTTCATGTATAGATTTCACATAAGGACAATCAAATGTTCTGGGATCCCCATTCTTCTGAGAGTCAGCCACAGTTAGGTTAAGAAAAAATCATTAATGAGGAGGGGATAGGGTGTTAATCATTGGGGTATGCAATTCAATAGGTTGGTGAGGTGAAGGAAATGGAAAGGATCTTTTGTGAAAAACAATGTATTCAAACTTTGTAAATAAATCAGAATAAAATATTTTTTTTAAAATAGAGAGAATACAAATCATTTAGAGCAGAGAAGTTGGACATGTCTCAACTTACAATGTATTTACAACTGTTTCTGAAACTGACTTTTTATGAGAAATTTTACACATTAAGTTACAAACTGATATGAACATTATCATTGATGGTAAACTTTAAAGAGTATACTTACGCAGGACAATAATGGCAAACATAGAAGTATTTAAACTCTTCTTGATTTGGACAGAAGGCAATTCCACACCCAATACGGAAAGAAGAATACCAGACGAGCTACACACCCATGAGGAAAGGGATGAAAGGGTATTAAAGGAAAATGCAAATATTCTTTTTAAAATTGCAAAATTTAAAGAAGGTTACTGTTACAGTTTATCGCTCTTCAGCATATGTTGATATTTAAACTTAAATATTAGACTTAAAGTTGCATTCTTTTAAAATTTATATTTTTTTTATGTAAAGTCACTACTTTACTCATTTAAACTACTATAAAACTTCTCTTTGTTTCTCATCTAAGAGTTTGCAAGGCATTGACAAGAATGATAGCTTATTGGTAAAGAGTGCCAGGGTCTGATTATACTTACTTGCCATTTGGGTGGAATTTTATCTGTATTAATTGGTCTTTTTATTCTTTTTCCTACATTGAACTTTGTGATCAGTCAAGACCATTATTGTAAAAAATAGAAGGATAACTAGTAAGTATAAACGTTCAATGGAGGGAGGGGAGTGTGCTGAGGGTGGGGAGAATCATGAGATCACAGAGATTGATAGGCAGAGTCAGAAGGTGAAGGAATTAGAAAAGATCCAGTGAAGACTTGAAAAGATGAGGTAATAGTGGGCATAGGTCAATGGTGATTAATTTTTTTAATAGTAGTTAATTGTATGGGAATGATCATATGAAACACACTGTGAATGAAGGAATGTATGAAACTGTGTTTGAATGAAATACAATGTATATGAATTTTGTATGCAAATAATATAATATTTTATAATATAAATATAAAATAAATTTTTTAAAAATTAGAAAGGTTTTCAAAGGCAAGGCGTTTGTGGAAGAGGTATTTTTACTTACCTGAGTATAATGTCCAACAACTGAATTTGAAGTCGTTGGTCCTACACCATAGGTAAAATTAAGACTCTCATCATACCAACTTTGGATTGCAGTAGACCAGAAGGTGGGGTCAGTTGACATATAGAGATTCTCACCACATTTTGTAGCTAAAATATTTAAAATAAAATAAGCCACAGAGAGACTGAAAAAAAGCATGCCATGGTAAAATAAATGACCTATATTGGAAAGGCTCTGCCTTTCCAACACAATGCTGGTTTTGCTGTTGATTAGTCTATAAGGAAGATACCTTAGCTCCTTATCAGCTACAATGCTGGAGAGAGGATGGTTATGCCCAACACAGTTATAATGTAAGCTTGACCAAATTGAAAACCTTTTGAGTAGATTGTGATGCTCTTTGCTTTTAAAATCCCATTTTCCTGGATTTTCAAAGATACATGTGAAATTGCTCCCTTACCCAAGCCTCCTGCACTCTCAGCTTTGTACTATAAACTTCTTGAAAAAAGAGACCAGCTCTTTCAGTTTCTCTCCTCCTTTTACCCACCCACACCAAAGATTCCCAGAAAATGGAGATAATGGAGTTGATGTTTATGATTATGATTTTTTTGTGGACTCTGACAAAAGAACAAAACAAAAAAACCTTGTTGTTGTTGTTGTTATGTGCCATCGAGTCGCCTGCGACTCATAGCGACCCTATGTACAACAGCCCTAAACTCCGCTCTGTCCTGTGCCAATCGCACTGTCTCTGACACTCCCACCCCA
>NW_006399767.1:4327239-4356648 GCF_000299155.1 Elephantulus edwardii | reverse complement strand
CTAAAAACCTCAAGCAAGAGACAAATGATACCAGGAAGAATATTTTTCAAAGATTATAGTTTAAAGAAAAATAAAACCAGAAACCACAATATCACAACAGCTACAATGTTTTCTTTTAATCAGTAAATTGATATTTCAAGCCCAAATTCTTCCCTGAAAATATGCAAGAAATGTCTTGTTGTTATGTATCATGAAGTCAGAACAGATTCGCAGGTGACCTTCAAGCAGATTTTTCAGAGGCTGTAAATGCATTGGAGGAGATTATTCATCTTTCTCCTACAGAGCAGCTGGTAAATTGAAACCATTTGTTTTGGGGTTGGCAGCACAACTCCTTACCTACTAGGCTACCAGAGCTCCCATAAGAGTCTTACAGCCCTAAAAAAGATTTTCTTATTTTTTTTAACCCCTTTTAAACAACTTTTAGGTTTCTTGAAATGTGATGTATAATAATTTAATTTTTACTTTTTCTTACAACCAATGCTCATAAAAGCAGGTGTCAAGAAATCAAAGGATATATTGGACTGCACATATTAGCTTTCAAGAACCTCTTTAAAGTGCTGAAGACTAAAGTGCACCTGAATCCCAGCCATAGGTCAAGTTTCAATTGTTTCATAAGCATATCAATTTTGAATAATAAAGAAAACAAGAATTGATGCCTTTAAAGGATTGTGTTGGTGAAGAGTACTGTGTGTCCCATCGATTCTCAAGAGTAGACGACAATATGTCTTGGAAGAAATGTGACTAGGATACTCTTTAGAGGCAAGGATGATAAAACGTCAATAATTAGGATATGTCCTCAGAGGACCAAGTTCTTGGAAAAGAATATCATACTTAGAAAAGCAGAGAGTACCTACTCTATACAAAAAGGTTGGCATTTGATGCCACCAGTTGAAAAAAATTGTTTAGCATGTTTAAAAGACTCATCCTGATTATTTTTAAAAAATTAATTATCTTAAAAGCAAAATTCAAGGGCAGTGTCACATAATTAAGCATATTTCAAATGCCAAATTTCTAAACATGAAAAGGCTACATAATATCACAAAAAGCAGTGATTTAGAAGTCAGACACCTGATTCCAGATTTCTAGTATGTGACCCTGTTTTCTGGCTGTGTTCTCAAGGAAGTTATTTTCTCCCCAAATTCAACTTTTTTTTTCCAAGATATCTTCATTTGAAATCATAAGTATAGCAGAAGATAGGAAAAGGTTTTGATCTGTGGTTAAGGTCACTATGAATTATAGTCAACTTGATGTCACCTAACAACGTCATTACTCATGAACTGATTTAGAGGGGAAAAATGAGATATTTTGCAAGAAACATAATAAAAACAAATCAGTAATGGTTCTTCTCAGAATTATTTTTCTACATACATATTGACTCACAAAAAGATTCATTAATATTTTGTGAGTTCATTCATTCAAGGAGTGCATACTCATTTACGTACTGGTTTTTCGGTCCTCTTGATTACTATGGTCCAAAGTGCATTTGTTTGCCCACTTTTGAGCATTTGCTGTTGCATCTCTGTTCCATTCCTAAATATCATAAAAAAAATTAGACTTAATGATTCAACCATAGTGGACCATAAACTTCAGAGCCAGATTGGTAGATAGATTTGTAATATTGTTATTAAAGGGCTTTTGTTCGTTTGGTATGTCTTTATCTGCCCCATGCAACTTTTTCCACAAAAAGGAATGCATAGGTAACGTATCTAAGGGTTAGAAAAAAATTTATGACATATATTGTTCTGCTTACTCAGAACAGCAAACCAGGGGGAAAAAAATCAACCTACAAAAAACTCCACAAACTAATCACACACACACACAATCCCTCAACTTCACTTCTCTCTAGCCTATTCCAACTCATAGTGCCCCTATATGACAGAGTAGACCTGTTCCATAAACTTTTGGAGGCTTTTACTCTTTACTGAAGCAAGCCATCTTGTCTTTCTCCCCAGGAACAACTGGTGAATTCAGACCTTTCAGTCTTTTAGTTTTAGCGGTTGAGAAGTTAACCACTGTATCACCAAGGTTATTTTGTACAGTAGCCACAGCTAATGAAATTTCAGTAATGGTCTTACTTTAAATGTGAATTATCACATGACAATTATTTTTCACTTGAACAACAGAGCGCTTAGAAGTATTTCTTATTTTTGTGCGCCAAGCCACAAAAAGATGAGAATAGTGAATGTGTATGGGGATCCAAGGGAGGGAAGGAGTGGGAACAGAGGGGTGAGTGTGGTCAAGGGGGAAATCACAGAGTCCCACAAATTGGTGGGTGGAGGGGATGGGTAAAGGAAATGGGACAGATCTGGTAGGGATGTGGAAAGACAGGGTAATAGTGGACATGGTTCAACGGTGATTGATTTTATGAAACACAATATGAATGAAGGATAGTGTGAAACATAATGCATACCAACTTTGTATGCAGCCTAATGTAAAATTAAAAAATAAACAAATATATATATATATATATATATATATATATATATATATATATATATATATTTCAACTGTGCTCAGTGAAGCAGCCTGTCCTTTACGCTGACATTCATCTTAAATTGAAAATTTCTTGATCCTAGAAAAAGTAAATAGAAAAATGTAATTGATTCCCATTGAAAGTCCAAAGATCTGGCTTCTAATTCTGCCTCCCAACTTGTAAGCTTTGCAGCATTGTTAAGTTATTTAATAATTTATTTAAGAAAAAACCCACAAAATTTATATTGTTCATCTAAGAGAGCAAATAAAATAGCAAAAAAGAAATTGAACTTCGAAAGACAAGTCAGATTTGAACTATTTCTGTCACTCTTTAATTACTGCCTCTTACCATCTTCAACATGTTCCTGGCAGGTGGGGAAACTCCTTTCCTTAGCTCATTGTGTTTGTTTACAATCTCCTTTTGTATTGATGTTTGAGTAGTTAGCAAAGCAGAAAAAGCTGGATCCTAAAAAAAATAATAAGATTACAGTTCTTTTTAACATGTTTTAACATTTTCGTTGTTGTGTGTACCATAGAGTCGGAACCAACCCATAGCTGACCCTCCAGCAAGTTTTCAGAGGCGCTTAATTGCACAGAGGACATTGCCCATCCTTCTTCTATGGAACAGCTGGGAGCCTTGAACCAGCGCAGCTTCCTGCCATTAGGCCACCAGAACTCCCTACGTTACAGATGATAAGGAACCACTTAATGCAAGTGAACAAAGATGCTTTTTGAAAATTATATCATTTAAGCCAGTATTTGTTGGTAATTTTGAGTCAAAACGGCAATCTTTAAGTAGTAAAGATGTGACGAGCTCTGGTTGCCTAGTGGCAAAAAGCTGCACTGCAATCCCGGAGATTGAGTTCGAATCCACCAGATGATCTCCTCCTGTACCGGTCAGATCCGATTTAATGGTACACACACAAACATACACACACACACAAAAAAGGAAAGATGTAATTTGAAGCTTTGAGTGTGAGGATGAGATTCACAGCAGAAAAGTTTTAACAGTTTGTTAAGGACACAAATGTAAATTTTGGGGATCCAGGGAGATATTAAGATAATTTTTCCACATTTTTTGTATTGTCTGAAAACAGTAAGATGTGTAATGGGGATTATTAAAACAAATGAATGCATTCATGCTTGAGCAGGCTATGTACTTCATACTTGAAGGGGAGAGGATTGGAAAATGATTCATCCTAGTCTTTTAGAGGGACTTTGACTTGACATGATGCTTGTTATTAGAAATATGTATCCATTCAGTTCAAGTGCACAGCTAGTCTGATATTTTAGTAAAAGTCTACCTACTGTGTAGCAGATTTTATAGCAACTGCTTAGAAGACAGTTTTGCAAAATCAAACCTCAGGGCAATCTGGAGAAAGGGAAGTCATCCAATCTGTGGACTGTTTTTTACTTTTGTAATCAAGAAAATTATTGACCCAAATGCTTAGATTTTTAGTTTGTCTTTACAGAGGACAGACACAGGCTGGAGTGAGGGTGTGGTAGGGTTGAAGTAGAAGTGTATGCATTATGGGTACAAAGGTTAAAGATATTGTTTATTTAAATTTATATAATAGTGTAATTTTATATGAAGATTTGCTATATGAAGATTTATAAAAGTGATGGAAATCAATTTTAAATCTTATGTTTCCCTTTGCACAATTTCTCTGATGGCCTGAAATATTTCCTCTGAGCTCTCTAAATACTGTATTTTTCATATTAATCTATTTAGTTAGAGCTCTCCAAACTCTGTCATAGATTTGCTCTTTATTGCCACCATCAACTTTTTAATTTTTTTTAAATTTATTTTAATGAAAATTTACAGAGATTTTTGGATTTTCATTCATACATTGTTGCACTTTCTCCCTGCTCACCCCTACCCCATAGTTCACTCTTCTCTTTGAAAAAGAAAAGAAAAATTCCTTCACTGGTATAAAATCACCACCACCACCCCGCTCCAACTACACTCCACTATACAACTTTCATTCTGGACTCTTGTAATAACCATAATACCCAATCATATGTCGCTTTTAAACTATTTTCTCTCTCATCTGTGTCAATAAACATAATTTATCCAGTTTTTTTTTCAGTCTTACCCCAACCCTGATGTCAGTCCTGTTCTACAACTGTGGCACTATGCAGTATTTGTCTTTTTGTGACTGGGATACCTCACTCAGCATAATGTCCTCCAGAGTCACCCATTTTGAATAATATTGCATGAGTTCCTTGTTTTTCAATGCAGCGTAGTATTCCATTGGGTGAATATACCACAGTTTCTCTATCCATTCGTTTGTTGATGGGCACTTGGGTTTTTTCCAACTCCTTGCTATTGTGAACAAAGCTGCAATAAAATGGGTGTGCATATATCTGCTTGGGTGGCAGTTACGGTCTCTTTGGGGTATATTCCCAGTAGTAGTTACCATCTACTTTCTAATCTATTGCTCTTGCCTGATTGTCGGTTCCTAAGTCTCTGTATCAACTGTCATTTACTTAATTCCAGCACATGTCAGATGCATGTGTGTTGGAGTAGAATTGTGCGTTCCAGATTTTTCAATGGCTAATTATTCAAATGTAGAGGGTTAGACCTTTCTTTCAATGTGCTATGAGGAGAGCTGCTTTTTTCAATTAGTAGCCAAGGATAGTAACAATTTGCACCACCTAGAGGCTCTCCTTGCTGCTATTATTGTGCACCATTGAGTGAGAACCAACCATGGTGACCCTCCACTGGGTTTTCTGAGGTAGTGAATCACATGGAAGGAGATTGCCTATCCTTCTATGGAGCAGCTGGTGGATTCAAACCACATGCCTTTGGGATTATAGCACAGTCTCTTACCACCACTAGGCCACTAGAGCTCTCCTTAATTTATAGTAATTTGTTTTACAGCCCTAAAATACATACATATATATATAAAATAAGGAAGTATGCAAATATAATTTTATTACACGCTCAATATAAAAAATAAGAAAAAGATTGTTTACTGCCTTTGTTTTCAAACTGTAGCTTTGAAATGTAGTGTATATTTTGCATTTATTATAAATCTTAATTTAGAATAGACACATATCAAGCATTCAATAGCCACGTTTAGTTAGTAGTTACTATATCAGACAATACAGCTTTAAACTTTGAGCTAGACAACTATATGAAATAGTCTAAGTTACCAGTGATTATTATGTGCTGTATCCAACACTTTTGCTATTCCACTCTTAATTATTTACTCTTGTGGTGTGTTGTTGTGACTGTCAGAGTGGTGGATTTGAAGTGCATGCTTTTAGGTTGGCAGAGCAACTCCTTGCCGCTAGACCACAAAAGCTCCTACTCTCATAGCATGTTGCTGTCATTGTTAGGTGCTGTCTAGTAGCATGGTATCTCATAAATTTATCTGAATACCTTACCTTTGCTTCAGCAGGTGATGATGGAAGAAGCAGAATGACCAGAAAAAACACCTTCAGGAATAAAGCCATTGCTGGGGAGTGATTCAAAGAGAACAAAGATCTGTGTTAAAGGAAGGGGTGGAACCCCTAATGTATTGATTTTATCTATTTCAAAAGAACTGACTGTCAAATTCATTAATCACATAACAAGAATTTTCCTGTAGCACTGGTAGTAGAATCACAGCTGATTTGCCTGTGCTAATAGGATGAGTGGTGAAGAAAACAACCCAAAACCAATTGAAACATTTTACTGATGACCTTGAGGTATACCAAGTAAGTTAGAGACATGCTGTGTTCTTTTAGCTCATCATATTGCCTCAAATCCCCCAAAACTATCGAAGACTCTGTGTGGAAAAAAATTTTTCATTTTCAATTGTATTTTTAATTATTTAGCTTAACTTCTTTTGGAGAGTTTGTACCTTCAGTCCATACCCTCTCTTAGTTTGCTTCTTCTCATGAGAAGTAGAACTGCTTGTTCTTTTATTTACTTTAGACTCTCATCAAAATTTTAGAGTTTTGATTGTTGGTAGATGCCCTCGAGTCGAGTACGACCCATAGTGACCTTTTGAAGAACAGATACGAACCCTGTTCTATTCCATGCCATCTTCATTCTTCCTGACACATTAGAGCTGGCAGTGACTATGTTAATCCACCTGGTTGAGGGTCTTCCTCTCCTCCACCTTTCCAAGCAACATGTCTCTCCCAGGAATAGCTTTTTCTAGCAACATGACAGAAGTATGTGAAGTAAAGCCTCATCATCTTTGCCTCCAAGTGCACTCTGGCTGCACCCTCTCTGAGATTTATTTGTTCTCTTGGCCATCCATAAGATAGATGCTCAGAGCTCTTCTCCAACACCACATCTTAAAGGCATCAATTCTTCTTCTGTGATCCCTATTCATTGTCCAGCTCTCAGGTGCACAGCAAGTGATTGAAAAGACAATGGCCTAAATCAGAAGCATCTTAATCCTCTAAGTGACATCATACTCCTCAATAATTTGGAGAGATTCCTAATTGCAGACTTTCCCAGTGCAATACATCTCCTAATTTCCTGTCTGCTTGTACCAAGGACGTTCATTGTAGATCCAAGTAAGATGAAATTGTTGACAGTTTCAATCTCTTCTCCATTCACCATAATGTTCTTATCAGTCCAGTGGTAAGAATCTTTGTTTTCTTGACATTGAGATACAATCCAAATTGAAGGCTGTATTCTTTGGTCCTCTGCAACAAGTGCTTCAAATCCTCCTCACTTTCAGCAAGTAAAGTTGTATCATCTGCATAATGCAGGTTGTTGATGAGTCTCCCTCCAATTCTGATGCTACATCAGGATCAGATTGTGGCATCAGGATAAGAGGGACACTCATCACTAGTCGGGATTACACAGACATAAGTGTACAAATCCTTTATTAAAGATTATATATGTATTTTTTTATTTATACTTGTGTATATTTTCAAGTTTCTGGATAAAGAAAAAACGCATTTAATGTAAATGTATTTTAAATGAAAAATCTAAACTGCATCAAATTTGCTCCATTCATAATTTATTTGGTTTATGAGTTATTCAATGTTTTCATTAACTTTAAAACGACACTTGATTTTATTGAGTTGTGTTGGTGAAAAACTGAATTGGTAAATACTATCTCTATATTTTTATAATATTTAAAAAAATACTAAGACACATCCACATGCACATATTCTCTCCAATTACGTCATTTTTCTGAAGGTATAAGACCATTTAGTTTCATTTCTTATGTTCCTACCATTTTATATATAAAGTGCTTACTTTGTAAGCTAAAAGGAATCTGTCTTCCTCCTCTCCAGTGTCCAGGGGCCTACTGACCACCACACATATACATGCAGGAGCCTCAGGGTTTGGCGAGGCAGGGAGCATACGTCCCCAGTGTGGGTGCCCCAACCCCCAGCCTGGCATCATCTTTGTATTTAATTAATTAAACAACTCCTTTTGTAAACTCTAGGGAGGGATGTGGGGGGGGGGGACAGCCGTTTTGATTTGTTTCCTCTGTGAAACTCCAAATTTCTGAGGAAAGAAAATACCCCAAATACCATCTTTGCTCTTACACAGTTTTTCACCTTCAGTTGGAGTACCTTTTCCTTGGATGGGAACAAGCATGGATCTTTTCCAATCAGTTGGCCAGGTATTGTTTTCCAAGTTTCCTGGCACAGACTGATGAGCATGTCCCCCACTGCATCTAATATTTGGAACTTTGGTAGCCCTGCCTTATTTTTTGTCAGTGCCTTGGACTTCTCCCCTTTCCAGCTTTGGTTCTTTATCATATGCTGAATTACCATATCCTGACTTTTTTTTTTTCATTGTTGGCCCCTTCTTTTTGGACAGTGACTCTTTGTATTCCCTCCATCTTCTTTTGATGTTTTCTAGATCATTCAAGATTTTTTCCCATGGTGTCTCAGTATTTTAACTCTAGGCTTGAATTTGCTTTTCAGTTTTCAGTTTGAGAAATGTCAAGCAAGTTCTTTATATTTTTATTATTAATATTTAAACAAAGGTTTACAAAAAACTTGGATTTCCATTCATTCATTGTTGCACATTTTCCTCCCTACCAGCCCCTAGTTCACTTTTCTCTTTAAAAAAATTCTTCCGTTGTTACACAATTTCCTCCCTTTCCTTGCCCTCCCATTCCAATTTGCTATGTACCTCTTTTTCTGAACTGTTGTAATACAAATCACACTTAATCATATATCCCTTTTAAATAGTTCTTTGCCTCATCAATGCAGTGTTAATTTTCTATCCCCTCTTTTCTTAGTTATCCCCAACCCCCTTGTCAGTTCTGTTTTATAACAGTGGCATCATGCGCTATTTGTCCTTTTGTGACTGAGATATTTCACTTAACATATTATTCGCCAGTGCAGTATTTGTTCTTTTGTGACTGAGATATTTCACTCAGCATATTGTCCTCCAGAGCCACACATTTTGTATATTTTATGAGTTCCTCATTTTTCAGTGCTGCATAGTATCCCATTGTGTGACCATTCCACAGCTTCTCTAGCCATTAATTTGTTGATGAGCATTTGAGTTGCTTCCATCTCTTTGCTATTGTGAATAATGTAAGTTCTTCCTTTATGATTCACTAACCCTAGCTCTTTGGACATTCCATTTAAATAGTTTGCTTTGTTTTCTGGAACTGTCTTTTGAAATCTTATCTTCTCTTTTACTTCAATAGCTCTTCTCTTTGTTTTTGCTTCTCTACACTTTAGAGCAATTTTCAGTATTTTCTGACATCCATTTTAGTCCTTTTTATCTCTTTTGTCTTTGTAATAATAGTCTTTTGCTTTCTTCATGGATGATGTCTTTGATCCCGCTTTTTGATTCTTAGATAGAAATTGCCAACAATTTTATCTTGCTATGTTCCATAGTCGACACCCTTTGGTACTAGCAGCCATGAGATCAAAGGATGCATAAAATTGGGAAAATCTGCTGTCATGGGTCTTTCCAAACTTCTAAAGAGCAATGACAAACTTAAAGACTAAAGTGCACTTGATTCAAGCCACAATCTTCTATTTACCATTTATACTTCTGAGAGCTACACACTGAATAAGGATAACAAGAGAGGATTTGAAGAAAAATTGATTTCTTTGAGTTGTGGTGTTGGACAAGAGTGCTGAAAAATCCCATGGACTGCCAACAGTTACAAGTGCAGTCAGAATACTCCTTGGAAAAAGTGTAGTCAGAATACTCCTTGAAGGCTAGTGTGGCAAAAGCTTTATCTCACATACTTTGGGCATGTTACTAGGTATGGATATTCCTTAGAAAGGGACATCATGCTTAGAAATTTAAAAGGTCAGTGAAGGAGTGGAAGACCCTCAATAATAAGAGTTTCAGCAACAATAGCCTCAATTGTGTCGGGAATGATAAGACTAGTGTACCATAGAATAACGTTCAGAGCTATTGTTCATCAGATTTCTATGAGTCATACTCGAATCGATGGCACTTAAAAACAGCCACTGACTTGTAAATGGTAGATATTTCATAACTATTCCATTTATTCCTTTTACACTTAGTGGTGTGTCCATGAAATTGAAGAGAACTATTTGTTGCTGATACAGAATAAAATATAACATGTAATTTCACTTTGAAAAATTTCTCTTTGAAATTTCTCTGCAGAAACTGAGGCTTAGAACATTTTATTAACCTATGTCAATAGTAAATTCTGGGTCAGAAATTAGCCTCCATCTAGTTGTTTCATCAAGGAACATAGCTTTATTTAAGAGAAACCAATTTTGCAATATAACTGAAGCCCTTTATACCTCATTTTAATGATTGTTACTTAAATATGCAACAACATGTGTTAAAAGCATATGAAAGTATATGTAAAGCATGCATCTACAGCTATAATTTCTTGTTCAAAGATGCGCACTGTCACCATTTCTATTCAATATTGTATTGGAAGTGCTTGCTAAAGCAATATGATAGAAGAAAATAAAAGGCATCCTGATAAGCAAAGAGATGGTTAAACTATCGTCATATTCAGATGGTATGATAGTGTACACAGAAAACCCTGAAGACTCAACAACAACAACAAAACCTGTTAGAGCTAGTAGGCCAAATTAATAGAGTGGCAAGATATGATCAATATCCAGAAATTAGTGAGATTCCTCTACAGTAAAGAAGAGAAGTTAGAGAAGGAAACCAAGAAATCAATACCATTTACATTAGCCAACCACAAATTAAGATACTTGGAAGTGAACCTAACTAGAGGTACAAAAGATCTATAGAAACAAACCTACAGAGCATTTCTGCAAGACACACACACACAAAGACCAAAAAAGTATATAGAAAAATATTCCCTGTTCATGGATAAGAATACTCATTATTATGAAAATTACAATCCTGCCTAAAGAAATATACATGTTTAATGGTATCTCAATACAGACACCAAATTAATTTTTTTTTCAAGGAAATTGAAAGGGTAATTGTCATGTTTATTTGGAGAGGCAAGAGACTCTGAAAAAGCAAAACATTTCTGGGAAACAAAAGTGAAGTGGGAGGCATAACCCTCCCTGACCTCGAAACCTAGTACACAGCAGTAGTAACCAAAATAGCATGGTACTAGTACAATGACCGGAGGATAGATCAACGGGCCAGAATTGAGAACCCAGAAATAGACCCAGCTATCAATGGCATTTGACAAGGAAATAAAACCTATCAATGGAGAAATGACAACTTCTTCAACAAGTGATGTTGGCAAAATTGGACAGTTACCTACAGAAAGCTGAAACAGGTTGCATATCTCACACTATACACAAAAATCCACTCAAGGGGGATAAGAGACCTGGGAGTAATGCCCAAAACCATGACATTCATAAGGTACAAACTGGGATCAAGCTTAGAAGGTCTAGTCTGTGGTATAAAGAGACTGCCAAATACAGTCATAAATACACAATCTGCAAAGGATAAAATTGATGAATGGAACCTTTTCAAGATTAAATCCCTGTGCACAGCAACAACTTTCCCCAATAGGATGAAAAGAAACCCTACCAACTGGAAACAAACATTTGGCAATACCATCTCAGACAAGGGTCCTACAATGAAAGTTTATAGAATACTCCTGGGCCTCCACAAGAAAAAGACTTATAACCCTTATTACAAACTGAACAAAAGACATGGAAACAATTTTTACAGAGGAAGATATTTGAATGGCAACAAATACAAGAAGAAATGCTCCAAATCCCTGGCAATAGGAGAGAGGCAAATCAAAACCACAATGAGATGCCATCTCACTCCAGGGGCAGTGGCAAAGTTTAACAGGACAGTAAGTAATACATGTTGGAGAGGATGTGGTGAGATGGTACAATCCCTCTAGGCAGTTTGGCGCTTCCACAAAAAGGTGAAAATAGAAATTTGATATGACCCAGCTATGCCATTGCTTGAAATATACCCCGAGAAAAGTGAGAACTGATGCCCAAATGGAGACTTGTACACTAATGTTCATAACAGTATTATTTGCCATTGCAAGAACATGGAAACAGCCTACATATCTAACAACAAACGAATGGACTGAGAAGTTGTGGCACATTCACACAATGGAATACCATTTAGCATGCAGAAGCAATGATTGCATAATTACTACCTAACTTGGGAGGGACTGGAGAGTATCAGTCCCACAAGGACAAATACTGTATAAAACCATTATTATAGAATAAGTATGAGGATCCAAGTGGGAGGAGTCAGAAGCAGAGGGATGAGGATGGGCTGGAGGTAGGTGTTAATCATAGAGTTGCACAGTTCAATGGATGGCATGTGTGTGAAGGAAATGGGAAAGATCTTGTGTGGAAAAACAATATATTTAAACTTTGTAAATATATCAGTATAAAATTTAAAAAATATATGAATTGCATTACAAAAAATCTGCCCTCAAGGGCCTCTTCAGAGTGCTAAGTAATAGCAATGATGTCAGTCTTGTGACTAAGATGCACCTGATTCGGGTTATGATCTTCACAGTTACTTGCTACACATCAGAGAGCTGGACAATGAGTAAAGATAACAGGAGAATCTGTGTCTTTGGGTTTTGGTGCTGGAGAAGGGTATTGAACATACAAAAGCCTGCCAAGAGAACAAACAAGATTGTCTTGGAGAGGATGAAACCAAATTGCTCTTTGGAGCCAAGGATCTTGAAGCCCTATCTGACACACGTTTAACGTGTTACAGGAGGAACCAGTCCTTGGAGAAGAATATTATGCTTGGAAAGATGGAGGGACAGCACCAGAGAGGAAGATCCTGGATGAGATGGATTTAAACTGTATCTGGGGTCATGGGGGTAGGTGTGTCAGAGTCAGTGAGGCTGGCCCAGGATAGGACACGGTTCAGAGCCGTTGTGCATTGGGGGGCTGTGAGTAGCAATGACTGGATGGCATTTAACAACAACAACAAACAACAAATATAATGCCACTAGCACTATGTGGCTGCTGAAAACCTGAAATACAGCCAGTCCAAAATGAAATGAGTTCTAAGTGTGGTAGATGATTAGGAAGATTTCATATGAAAAAAGGAATATAAAATATCACCATCATTTCTATATTGAATACATGTTGAAATGTTAATATTGTGGATAGACTGCATTAGATAAAAAAATACCTCTAAAATTAATTTCACCTGCTTCTTTTTACAATAATGTGATTAACAATAATTGTCTTACTGGAAAATTTCAAATGTCACCTGTGGCTATTAGTTTTTTATTAGACAACCCTGGTCTACAGCCTCTATTTTTCTGATTTTCAACTTGCATGTTCCAGGTTCTGACATCCAGGCTTCTTAAGGAATTTTTTTTCCCTTGGGCAATTGGCCCATTAGATAAATATGTTATTAACTTTGCATTTTTTTTCCATTTCTACTTGATGATGAATAAAATATTATAAAATGCCTGGTAAAAAAAAAGTTGTTAAATTGTTAAAAAAGATACAAACATGAGTATTTATTACATTCTTTAAAAGAAGAATGTAAAAAATTTATTTAAATATAAAATATTAAAATATTTTTGAAGAATGTAAACATTTCATTTAATAGAAAATATTTAAATATTTTTGGAATAATAGTGCTGTGTATTTATATAACACTTTAAAAGAGTACAGTTAATTTGAGATTATTTCAATAAAAATTATTCAAAGATTTATTTTGTATAATAATGAGTAAATCGATTAACTATATCAAATACTATTTACATAATAAAAGTGCATTTGCATAAGAGGTCATATTAAAAGAAAGGAATTACCGATGGTTCTCAGAGCAGAAGGGGTAGTTGTTTATCTGTAGAAAGTAGGAAAACAGAGATAGAACGTTAGAATGCCTTTACATATGACAGCTTTCTCTTGTTCAAGTAAACTCTACTTTTACAAGTAAATCTAAACCAACAAATATCAAAAGGGTATTTTTCATATCAGTGATTTCATATTTCATTGCTAGTTGTCTGACTTTGGTTTTGACATCACTTAGTTTCTCTATAGCTTTGAAGAGTAAGTACGGCAGTCTTCCTAAGCAGCCCTCTAAAATTTTGTATATTAAACTTGGATGCTGCCTTTCTGGCCCAACATTTCTATACTGACCACCCAAAGCTGATCAATGCCTTAAAACGGAACTAGTGGAATAGCTGGTCATATGGAATTTCTATGTTCAGCTTTTAAAGGAAGCTCCAACTACCTTCCAGAATGGTTACACCACTTCACAATCCCACCAACAATGTATAAGAGTTTCTTTCTCGCCACATCCTGTCCAACATCTATTACTTACTGCCCTGTTAAACTTTGCCACTCTTACAGAGTGAGATGCTACCTAATTGTGGTTTTGATTTGCATCTCTCTTATTGCCAGCGATTTGAGTATTTCTTCAAGCGTCTGTTTGCCATTCGCTATCGTCCTCTGTGAAAATTCTTTCCAAGTCTTTTGCCAATTTTGTAATTGGGTTATAGTCTTTTTCTTTTGGAGGCCCAGGAGTATGCTGTAAACTTATGACCCAGCTATTCCATTACTTGGATTATACACTCAGAATATGCGAAATGAGGCACAAACTGAGATTTTTTACACCAATGTTTATAGCAGCATTATTCACCATCGCAAGAAAATGGAAACAACCCAAATGTCCAACCATAAACAAATGGATTGAGAAATTACGGTTCATTTACACAGTGAAATATTATGCAGCACACAGGAGCAATAACTTTGTAAATTATTGCTTAACTTAGGAAGAACTGGAGAGCATTATGCTGAGTGAACTAACTCAGTCCCACAGGGATAAATATTGTATAAGACCATTATTGTAGAATGAGTATAATGATCCAAGAAGGGTGGGAGAGGCTGGAAGCAGAGGAATGTGGATATGCAGGGGAAAGAGGGGATTAATCATTGGGTTGTACAATTTGATGGGTGGGGGAGTGAGGGAAATTGAAAGAATTTGTTCAAATTTGTATTGTAATTTGTAAATAAGCTAATGAAAAGAAAAAACTGAACTAACACGCTTTTCACTTTTTAGTTTCTAACTACTACTTGTGGTTTACTTGTCAAGAATACAGTCTTTGACTATTATCAGGTCTGGAAAATCATCTCTGAACTTCATCTTTTTGTTCTGTTAAATAGATTTCTTTAAAAATTGAGCATTATACTGCATATGAAAGAAGCCTCTGAGTTAATGCTACTCACTATTTACCAAAATGTTGGCAGTTCAAAAATCACCCATGGGTGCCTCAGAAAATTGGCTTGCCAGTCTACTTTTGAAAGATCACATGGCCTTGAAAACTCCAAAAAGCAGTTAAATTCTACATGTTGGATTGCCAAAAATTAAACTCAACTAGATGCCAACTAACAATGAGTGTGTAATCCTAATATCAGACATACAGGACTTATTGAAAAGAAGTTAGAATTTTTTATCATTAACCTGTGTAATGTCAGGTATTTTACTAAGTTTGTAAGATCTTCCCATAAATACATGTTGTTGGATTAGTTTGCTTATTTCACAAATGTTTAATAGGCCAGGTTCTCCCAGTAGATGTTACCAGAGAAAAGAAAAATAAATTCAATGTACCAGAGATTAAAATATTCATGGCCAGATTCTATTAAAAATTTTCTGGCTAACTTTAGAAAAATGATCTAACAGTTGAATATCTATATCTTCACAAGTTAGTTGAAAAGTAGGTACACACCTGAGACTATGAAATTTATATTGCAACAATAAATTAATATTTAAAAACCAAACAAAAAATGAACTGGGGGAGGGGGAGGTGATGGAAGTAAAAGGGGATAAAAATATACAACAATGAATGAGTGAAAATCTAACTTCTCTGTAAATATTTGTTAAAATCACAATTAAAATAAAAATTTTATTAAAAAAAGAAATTTCTTTCCCAGAAAAAATAATTTACATTGCTCAATTATTCAATGTTTAAATTAGATCACCCAATGAAGTCATAGTGCAGTGAATGCCATAATTCAATGGCATTATGATGTCAGATGTTCCTCTCTTTCACACTCCTTTCCCCATCTACCAATCACATGACCCATAATCATTTTTGTTATTTCAATCAAAGGGTAGCACTTTTGATGGGAATATCTTCAAAGTAAAATATTTTTTCCAATCTCTGTGATTATTTTTTAACACTTTAAAATCTCATACGTACATGGTTTAAAAGTTGGCTGTAATTCCCTCTTCTTACTTACCAATGGGAAAGTGCTGTAGTCTTTGTTTCAAATATTCTAAGACCTGGACGGCATGATTCTCATGGTTGGCCTACTGGAGAAGCATGAAGTATAGTTTCATAATCCTAGAACAGAAAAATGAGAGTTATTTAAAATAAGGAGATGCATAATATGTTTAATGGCAGTACTAATAATTTCTGTCACAGATGTGTTACTTAAGGTATTTAGCTGTGTTGTTTAATATTTCACTGTGTTTATTAGAATATTGTCACTAAGACTGAGATAAAATTGTTTCCTTACATTCTTCAAAAACTAAAAAAAATATGACGTTCAATAAGCATTGTGAGTGTTCAAGATCTATCTAAGTGGAATAATGGAACCAGCAATTGGAAAAATTGGATAGGAAATTTAAGGGTCAGTAAATTTAAGGGTTAATTGGAAAGGAATAATTCAAAGGAGGGTGAAAATAGTCAGACAAAGAAGGTAATCAGTGTCACTGAATTGTACAAATAGAAACTCTTGAACTACTGCATGTTTTTCTGTGTGTTAAAATAAATAACCAAATAAATTTTATAGTTATTCAATGTTGTAGAGTTCGAATAGACTCATACCTGACCCTCCAGAGACTTTTAGGAGGCTATAAGTCACATGTTCAGTGTTGTTGTTGTTAAGTGCCGTCAAGTTGCAGACCCTATAGCGACCCTATGTTCATAGGAGAGTATTATAATAGCATATTCTAAGAATCCTCACTATTTTGAATTGTGTGATCAGACATAACTTCCTTCTTTAACTTTTTATTTTTAGAGAAAATTTCTATAATGAGGATTAACTCCAAGAATTTGGGCCTTTCTCGTTATCTCTTCTTCATTTCTTTTTTCTAGAAGCCACTCAATGCCATTAAGTACAAAATAGTCAATAACCACAATTCTACCTGTTAGCTTTACAGTTTGAAATAACTTCATATACTAAACATTTGTAGGCAATTAAAGTTTTAAATTTGACCTCAGGAGAAACTAGATGCAGAAATGACCTCCCATTTGTTTGCCATGACTCTGAGAATCTTACTTAAATACAACCTTTTCTCTTTTGAGATTGGCCAAGAATTTCAATGGCATAAAAACAGAGGCGTATCTCAAGTCTTTAGGAATCAAAAACCACTGTACTGTCTGATGGTCTGTACAGAGTCAACCGAGCCTATCTGTATTCTGCTCAACAGACTGCCAAAGGCACTAGTACTATAAATTATTAGAGAAAAACTGCAATGTAATTAAGTACTAAATTTATGACTGAAGTCTCTCTCATGTTCAAGGATTTTTCTCTCCCCTGTCTCCTTTCTCCCTCTCAGGCTTTGTTAATTTTGCTTCCTAGTCTTCTAAATCTCACCCTGCGTCCAGAGCACAGATCTTCGTGCTGCAGGGACACAGCCCAGGGTCTCCTTGCTGCCTTCTGTTTCCCGGGTGATGTGAAACTCCCCAACTAGCCACGTGGGGGCGACGTCACCAAGCATTATGCTGTCATCCCGTGACATAGTCATTTGCCACCTATCCAACTCTCCCTTAGGATTGCACAGAAAAATTGCTCTGGGTGTTCATTTGGGGAAAATAAAATTCTGCTTTTCTCTCATTATCATGAACTTTTCTAAAGAAGATTGGCTTGGATATCTGTCACTTAGTTGAGGGTCTTCCCCTGTGCTGGCCCTCACCATTCCCAGTATCATGTTGCTCTACAAGGAGATGCATCATCATTTTTGCCTCCAAAGAGCACTCCGGCTCTATCCTCTGGCTAAGACCTATCTATTCATTCTCTTGGTTGTCCATGGGATGATCAGTGCTCTTTTCCAACACCACAGCTCAAAGGCATCTATTATTTTCCTGTCATTCATTGTCCAGCTTTCACATGCATAACAAGTAATTGGAAAGATCATCGCCTGCATCAGACACACCTTAGTTCTCACAGTGACATCATTATTCCTGAAAAATTTGGAGAGATCCTTAACTGTAGATTTTCCCAGTGCAATGTGTCTCCTTATTTCCTGACTGCTGGTACCAAAGCTGTTAATTGTGGATCCAAATAAGATGAAGCTGTTGATAGTTTCAACTTCTTCTCCATCCATCATGATGTTACCTATTGGTCCAGTGGTAAGAATCTTTGTTTTCTTCATTTTGAGATACAATCCATAGTGAAGGCAGAATTCCTTGATATTCTGCAACAAGTGCTTCAAGTCCTCCTCACTTTCAGCAAGCAAGGTTGTGCCATCTACATAACACAGGTTATTGATGCCACACTTAACTTCATAGAATCCAGCTTCTTGGAATATTTGCCTCAGCATGTAGTTTGAATAGGTATGGAGAAAGAAGACAATTCTGACACACTCCCTTATCAATTTTAAACCATGCAGTGTTCCCTTGCTCTGTTCTTACAACAGCCTCCTGGTCCAGGTTCTGCATCGGCTTCCCATTCTTCTCAATATCAGCCACAACTGGTTATGATCCAAACAGTCAAATGCTTTTGCATAGTCAATAAAACATAAATACGTATTCTTCTGGTATTCTTTACTTTCAGTCAGGATCCATCAGCAATGTTAACCCTGGTGCCATGGTCTCTTCTAAATCCTGTTTGAACCTCTGGCAATTCCCTATCTATGTAAAGGGATGCATGTTGTTGTTGTTGTTGCTTGGTGCCGTTGAGTCATAAATGACTCATAGCGACCCTATGAATGAACAGCCTGAGCACTGTTCATACATAGAGTTTCCGGAGGCAAGCCATTTCAGAAGTGGATGCCGCTCCTGCTTCCAGGCTTGATTTAGATGGGAAGCTCCAGCCAACACTGTCCACCGTGGGTACCCTAGGCCCAGGCTGGCTATCCTTGCTCCCAGGGACAGAGCAGACCAGCACGTAACAAACACATGCCCAGAAAAGCAGTTGACTCCAAAAGCTTGCCACGATTCCTGCGCTCATACCACCATGCTCCTTCTGGCAAGGAGAACTTCCCAAAATCCTGGGAGGGACCAACCAGGAACAACATGGCCGCTTCCTCTTCCAGCTGCCCTTGAGCTTAAGGCCGCCTCCTGGTTCAAACCCTATGCCCAGGCTGGCTAGCCTAGCTAAGGGATGCGTAGCTAGTGATTAAAAAGGTCCTGTAGTGAATCAGTAACACCTTAGACTTCAGACTGACATCATTGTTCCTCAGTAATTTAGAAAGGCCTCTCGAAAGAAAGTCTGCAAGGAAGTGAAATTTATTTGTCTTAGTTTGATAATATTAAAGTGAACCAAGTACTTTATTTTCTACTGGTGTGATTATCTCTATTTTTCTATCTCTCGCTCCATAGGAGAACTGAAACAAACTTGAGTTCTTGGGGAGGCAGAAAGGCCTAGAATCACAATGGAAAGAGCAAGAGCATATGGATTTTAAAATACTCTTATTGATTCTCACATCATAATTCCTAATGTTTGATTCATACACATTGTGTTCTATACAATCTTTCATATGTATTCTAATTTACATTTTTAATTGATTTGCTTAAACATTGTGTTTCACACTATTCTTGTTGACATTATGTTTCATACAATCATTCTCATGCATTATATTTTTACAAAATCAACCACCATTGGACTTTGCCCAACATTACCCTGTCTTTTTGCCTTGATCCTTTTCATTTGCTTTCTCCCCACCCTCCACCCACAAAGCTGTGCATCCCTGTGGATTCACTTCTGGTGGGATTGTAAAATGGTACATCCGCTCTGGAAGACAGTTTGGCATTTCATAAAAAAGTTGAACATAGAAACTCCACATGACCCAGCTGTTCCACTACTAGGAATATACCCCAAGGAAATTAGAACTAGGACACAAATGGAAAGTTGTACATCAATGTTCACATCAGTGTTATTCACCATTGTAAGAACAAGGAAACAGTCCAAATGTTCAAACACAAATGAATGGATTGAATTCTATTGACTAGGATTTTGTGAAGGATTTTTGCATCTATATTCATGAGAGATATTGGTCTGTAGTTTTCTTTCTTGGCAATATCTTTGTCTGGTTCTGGTATTAGGGTTATGCTTGCTTCATAAAGTGACTCTGGAATTGTTCATTCTTTTTACAACTTTTTTAAATAAGTGAAGTAGAATTGGTGATAGATCATCTCTGAATGGCTGGTAGAATTCAGCTGTGAAGCCATCTGGAAAAGCACATCAAAAAAATAATTCATCATGACCAAGTGGAATTCATAACAGGCATGCAAGAATGGTTAAACATAAGAAAAACAATCAACATAATTCATCATAGTAACAAAATAAATAAGAATCATATTATCTCAGCAACTGTTGCACAAAAATGCATTTGACAAAATCCAATATACCTTCCTGATCAAGACACTCAGCGACATTGGAATAGAGGGAAATTTCCTCAATATACTTAAAAGTATACATGCAAAACCAAGAGCTAATATCATTCTTAATGGAGAAAGACTAAAATAATTTTCCTTGCAAACAAATGAATGGATTGAGAAATTGTGATACATTCACAGAACGGAATACATGCAACACACAGGAGCAATGATTTTGTAAATTACCACCTAACTTGAGAGGATGGAGAGCATTATGCTGAGTGAAATAGCACTGTTTCATAAAGACAAACACTTCATAAGACCATTATTATAAAAATAGAAGGATAACTAGTAAAACATGTACAGGAAGGGGACGATGGAGGGAGTGAAGAGATGAGGATAGGTATGGGTGAAACCATGGAGGTTTTTAACTGTTAAAACTGGCCAGATTAAGAAAGTGATCTCTCACAATCTAAGGACTGTAGATTTGTATACCTAATTGTCAATAAAAAAATACTGACTTGTGAAACCACAAGAAGAAGCAGAGAGAAACTTTAAATACCACTGAAAGCTGGTCTACTGTGGCCCTAAGTTTTTCCTCCTCTCCTTCTAGTTAGAAAAGTGTTTATTCATAGAGGAAGCTTAATCTTAAATTAACCGGCTCATGTGTGAAAACAGTTGGATTCTGGAGGGTAGGTTCTTTTGCTTTAGTTCAAAGTTGGGTATAAACTGTTTGGTTATTTATTTTCTTTCTCAATCATGGGTGAGCTGATTGGTTGCCTGGACTTACTAGATTTAGCTAGCAACCATCTGTGAGTCTGATGTTAATTGTTCTGGGGAAGAACATTCTTCTAAGAGGTATACCACTGGTCTGTCAGTTTGTTGTACTTAAGTAACTTGGAGTTACTGTGATACTGAATGCTATGCTACCGGTGGGTCAAGTGTCATAATGGATACTCACAGTGGGCAGTGTTTGGTGGAGCTCCCAGATTATGGCAGGCTTGGAAGCAGGATTGATATCCACTTCCTAAACAACATACCTTTGGAAACTCTATGAACATTAGAGAAACAATGATAGTTATAGAATAGGGTTCAATTCTTTTGTTCATAGAGTCACTATGAATCGTACTTGACTTCACAGCACTTAAAACAACATCAACACAACTCTGAATAAAGTAATTTTGTATGTTTCCCTATATTACTGTTGTGATTGTGCCTCTGGCTGCAGCAAAGATGTCTGTCCTATTGTTAGCAGTGCTTTATCTTATACCCTCAGGTACTTGGTGGAACAAAGAGTGTACCAGGTTGTAAGAGCCAACATCAAGAGATGAATTTTAAAGAAGTTTTTGTTAAAATGGATATAATTCCTACTAGTTGTTAGCTTACTTTCACAAGCTAAGCCTCCACTATGTGATACTTGCTAAGGTGACCTCTAAAGTCCAAAGCCCTGGAAATAGGCCTCCTTTCTTCATCAGAGGGATAAAAAACCCTTACCACAAAATTGGGAAGGATTGTACCCCAGAGATATGTCCTATCTCCATACCTTTTCAATCTATATGCAGACAGATTACCTGAGAAGCTGGGCTCTATGAGGAGAAATATGGCATCAGGATTGGAGGAAGATTCATCAACAATCTGCATTATGCAGATGACACAACACTGCTTGCTGAAACTGAGGAGGACCTGAAGTGCTTGCTGCAGATGGACTGCAGGCTTCAATATGGATTGAAGCTCAATATCAAGAAAATAAAGATTCTCACCACTGGATCAATTGTCACTATCATGATAGATGGTGAAGAGATTGAGATTGTTAACAGTTTTAGTTTGCTGGGCTTCACAATCAACACTCTTGATACCAGCAGCCAAGGAAATGAAAAGACAAATTGCATTGGAAAAGTCTGCAAGTCTGCTGCCAGAGACCTCTCCAAAATACTGAAGAGAAATTATGTCAGTCTGGAGACTAACCTGATCCAGACCATAGTCTTTGAATTACTTGCTGTGCATCAGAGAGCTGGAAAGCGACGAGAGATGATAGAAGGAGAATTGATGTTTTTGAGCTGTGGTGCTGGAGAAGAGTATTGAATATACCATGGACTTCTAGGAGAACAAACAAGTTTGTTCTAGAGAGGGTGAGACCAGGTTGCTCCTTAGAGGCAAGGATTCTGAAGCTTCGTCTAACCTGCTTTGGACATGTTGCAAGGAGAGACCAGTCCTTGTAGAGGGACGCCATGCTTGGAAGGGTGGAGGGAAGCACAAGAGAGGAAGACCCTTGATGAGATGGATTGATTTAGTAACTGGTGTAATGGTGTAGGTGTGTCAGAGACAGTAAGATTAGCATAGGATAGAGCAGGGTTTAGGGCTAGTGTACATAGGGTTGCTATGAGTTGCAGCTGGCTCTACAGCACATAACAATAACAACTACAATCACCTCTAAAAGGATCTCTGGTGGCCTAATGATAAGAAGCTGTGCTACAATTCCAAAGGTTCTTATCCACCAGCTGCTTCTAGGCAGAAGGATGGACAATCTCATCTGTGTGATTTACTGCCTCTGAAAACCTGTTGGAGGGTCAGCTACGGATTGATTCTTGGTGATATACTGCATTGAGACAGATGAGGGAGAGAACTGTTTAGGAGGAATATATGATTAGATTAGGTATTATTGTCATGACAAGAGTCCAAAATGAAAGCTGCATAGTGGAGTGGACAGGGGCAAGGTGGGGGTATTGTATAACAGTGATTTTTTATTTTTATTTTTTATTTTTTTACTTTTCCAAGGGAAAAGGAAACTGGGGCGGAAGGGTGGGCAGGGAGGAAAGTATGCAACAATGAATGAATGGAAATCCAAAATTTCTGTAAACTTTCATTAAAATAAATAAATAAATTCAAACAAACAAACAAAAAACACCCCAGAGACTGAAGTCCGACCTGGAACATCTTTTAGTGATATCCCAGGGAGAACATCACTAAAATGAGAATACACCACATTATTTCTGCAAACCTATAAGAAATTTTGAACTCACAAAGGCTTATGCTAGTTTAATAGCTTGCCCCCCATTTCATTTCCCCCCTAATTTATTCTTTCAATAGCCATAAATATGGTGATTCTAGTTTGTTTCTGTATCCCCTGTTTGTTAAAAATTGCAGTCCAGTAATTGGTTAACACTCATAGGGTAAAGGAAATTTTCTTGATGATTGAACAGCCTGATCCCTTAGTTAATAGACATGTCTGCCAATTGATAGAAAATTGTGTAGCACTGTTTTGTCTCTCCATATGTATAATAAACAACACACCTTTTGAAGGAGTGAGTTTTTATCTTTCTTGTTCCTTTTTTTAAATTTTTTTCATTTAATTATCTTTATTAATTTCTGTCTTTAACACACGTGTAAAATTATTGAAATAATTTCAATTAATGCCTCAAAGTGATGTAAAAAATCATTTAGACTCCTTACCAGGTTCATATACATTGTGTTTAAAACTATTTTCAATTACATTGTGAATACTTTGCAGCACCCAGGAGCAACAATTTCAAAAAATACTACATAACTTGGGAGAGACTAGAGAGCATTATGCTGAGTGAACTTACTCAGTCTTATAAGGTCAAACTCTTGTTCCTTTTTAATCACGGTTCCTGTTCATCCTGTTCTGAATCCCACAAATAGAAAGAAGGATTTGACTTCCAGTGTTGTTGTAAGGAGCTGGCCAATCAAGGATGACTCATTATGACCCTACGAATAATAGATCTGAACCTTGTCCTATCTTGTGCCATCCTCATAATCTTTAACACAGTTGTGCAGTCATGGTGTCGTTTCACTTTGCTGACAGTCTTCCTTCCTCCACATTTTCAAGCCTATCCTGGCAACATGCTCAAAGTATGTGTAATGAAGTTTTGTCTTCTTTCCCTCTAAAGAGCACTCTGGTTGCAAGTTCTCAGAGACATATGAGGCATATCTGTTTGTTCTTTTGGCAGTCCATGGGATATTTATTACTCTTCTCCAATACCACAGTTCAAAGGCATCCATTATTTTGTTCTACTTACTCTCATTTTCCAGCTTTCAGATTCATAGCAAGTGATTGAAAAGACCATAGCCTAAATAAGGTGCACCTCATTCCTCAAACTAACATCATAGCTCTTCAATAATTTGGAGAAGTTTCTGACTGCAGACTTTCCCAGTGAAATATGTCTCCTGATCTCCTGACTGGTGGTACCAAGTGTATTGATTGTGGATCCAAATAAGATGAAGTTATTGACAGTTCCAATCTTTTCTCCATTTACCATGATGTTGCCTGTAGGTTCAGTGGTGAGAATTCTTGTTTTCTTGATGTTAAGATGAAATTCATATTAAAGGCTATATTCTTTGATATTCTACTGCAAGTGTTTAACTCTTCTTCATTTTCAGTGAGGAAGGTTGTATCATCAGCATAATGCAGGTTGTTGATGAATCTTCCTCTGCTTCTGATACCACATTCTTCTTCATAGAGCCCAGCTTCTCAAATAATGTGATCAGCATACAAGTTGAATAGATACAGGAAAATGGTACAACCCTGACACACACCTTATTTTAAATTTTAAATCATGTTGTGTTCTGTTGCTCTGTTCACACAAAAGCCTCTTGATGTAGGTATAGGTTTGGATGAACACAAGTAAGTGTTCAGGAATTCCTGTTCTTCTCAGTGTTAGCTGTACATTGTTGTGATCCACACAGTCAAAAAGGCCTTTGCATAGTCAATAAAATACAGAGACATTCAAAAAATCTCACTTTTTAGGAATAATTTTTGTGTATCATTTTGGCAAAGGGACTTTTATATCTAATGGATACATCAATAGCCTTGAACTAGACTAACCTTTTAAAAGAAAAAAAATATAGGAAAGGGAGAACTCTAAGTCTGGAAGACTTTAGGATTGTTTCCTCCTTGTCAGACAGAGAGAGAAGCCTTGGGAAAGGAGGCTCTGCAAGGATGTTTGAACTCTTAGGAAGGGAGAAGAGAGGCTTTTGCAGGTGCTTCTGAAAAGCCAGGAAAGCTGTAACTCTGTATGTTTCTTTTTCTCTTGAGCTAGAGGACCTGTGGCCTTGTACAAATATTCCCTTATTTTTTTTTTTAATTTTGTATGTTTTCTGTATAAAGACCAGAACAAAAGAGTTTGGACAGCTCAGACACTTTGGATTTGAGTCTTGACTGGAGCTCCACCAGCTTAAGAAATAAAAGGAGTCCTTTTTTTACAAAGCTGAGTGTTCAAGTGATTTGTGATCCCTTCCCTCTCTCGGGTCTTGTCTTCCTACAACTAAATGAAAGTTCTTTTGTTGCCTTTTCCTATAATCTATGGCAAAGAATTACTCCTTCTACAACAATACATATGAATGGTACCAAATATCTTCAAAATATTGATAAGACCAGACCACTTAATCTGGGACATGGCCATTGATCAGAAAACCTAGACAAGTTGTTGTTAATTGCTTTTGAGTCATCTGTGATTCATAGTGACCCTATGTACTACAGCTCTGAACTCTCCCCTGTCCTAAGCCAGTCTCACCAACTCTGGCACACCTAATCCCATTACCCCAGTTATCATGTCAATCCATCTCACCCAGGACCTTCCTCTCCTGCACTGTCCCTTCATTCTTCCAAGCAAGAGGTCCTTCTCCAAGTACTGGTCTCTCCTGGCCATGTGCTCAAAGTATGTGAAACAGAGCTTAAAAATCCTTGCCTCCTAGGAGAAACTTGGTTTCACCCTCTCCAAGAAAGACGTATTTGTTCTTGTGGTGGTCCATGGTATATTCAATACTCTTCTCTAGTACCACAACTCAAAGGTATTGATCCTTTATTATCCTTAGTTATTGTTCAGCTCTCTGACACATAGTAAACAATTGTGAAGACCATATCCTGGATCAGGTGCACCTTAGTCACCAGACTGATATTGTTGCTCTAGAGAGAGTCCCTGACAGCAGACTTTCCCAATGCAATTTGTCTTTTGACTTCCTGAATGCTGGTGACTAAAGTATTGATTGTGCTGTGGGACTAGTCAGTCTGAAGTTGTTAACCAACTCAATGTCTTTTCCATCTATCGTGATGCAATCGGCCCAGTGGTGAAAATTTTTGTTTTGTTTATGTTGAACTTCAACCCACATTGGAGACTACAGTCCTTAATCTTCTCTAGCATCTCATGTCCTTCCCACTTTCAGCAAGCAAGGTTATATCATCTGCATAAAGCAGGTTGCTTATAAGTCTTCCTCCAATCCTGATGTCACATTCCTTTTAATAAAGCTCAGCTTCCTCAATTATCTGTTCTGCATATAGATTGAAAACTTATAGAGATAGGATACATCCCTGATGCATACCTTTCCTGATCCTGAACCATCCAGTGTTCCCCTGCTCTATTCTGACTACTGCTTCCTGGTCCAAGTATAGATTTCGCTTAAGTACAATTACGTGTTCTGGGATCCCCATTCTTCTCAAGGTTAGCCACAATTTGCTGTATCTATACAGTCAAATGCCTTTGCATGGTCAGTAAACACAGATAGATATTCCTCTGGCACTCTCTGCTTTTAGCCAAGATATATCTAATATTGGCTATAATGTCCCTAGTACCATGACCCAACTTACACATCTGGCAGTTCTCTGCTGATATACTGTCCAGTAATTTTTGGATAATCTTGCTTGCAGTGATATTAGTGACATTGTTCAATAATTTTCATGCTCTGTTGGGTTACCTTTTATTGGATTGAGAATAAATATAGATACTTTCCAATCAGTTGGCCAGGTAGATGTCCTCTATATTTCTTGGCACAATCTGGTGAGCACATTCAGAGCAGCATCTGCTTTGCTGAAATGTCAATTGGTATGCTGTCAATTCCTGAGGTCTTGTTTTTTGCCAATTCTTCACAGCACCTTGAACTTCTCCATCACTATTGCCTCTTTATCATATATTGCTTCATAAAATTCTTCAAAAAAGAATTAACTGAATTTTAAATTTCGTTATGTTGTTAACAACAACATAAAAAAACCATAACTTTTTTTTATAAAATTTTTATAGTGACTGTATATTCCTTCCATTGTCTTTTTATGCCCCTTGGGTTTGCCCTTAGCATCCTTAAGTATTGAAACTCAAGGCTTAAACTTGTTCTTCAGTTCCTTCAACTTAAGAAATGCCAGGTGAGTTTGTCTCTTTTGATTTTCTTACTCTAGCTCTTTGCACATTTTATTATATACTTTGCTTTGTCTTCCTGAGCTGCCTTTTGAAATTGTCTTGTTCTGTTTTTTACATTCTTAATTTCTTCTCTTTGCTTTGGCTTCTTGGTACTCCAGTGCAACATTTCAAAGTCTCTTCTGACACCCTTCTTGGTCTTTTCTTCCTCCTCTGTCTTTGTAATCACTTTTTGCATTTTTTCATGAATATAGTATTCTTAATATCCTCCCACAGTTCATCTGGTCTTTTCCCATTAGTGTTTGAACCTCAAACCTATTCCTGGGATGATCTTTAAAACCTGGTGGGATAGACTCATTGTCAAACTTTCTTTCTTGTGAATTTGATTTGATTTTCTTTAGCTTCATTTTGAACTTGCATATTAGTAGTTGATGGTCTGTTCCACAATACACAACTGGACTAGTTTCACAGTTGATACTACGCCTCTCTACCCATTTCTTCTGCAGGTGTATAGTCAATCTGATTCCTGTGTAAACTATCAAGTGGTATCCTTGGATATAGTCACCATTTATGTTTCTTTTAAAAGGTTTTTGCAAGGAATAGGTCATTGACTGTTTAGAATTCTACCATTGTATATCCAGCCTCATTTCTGTCACCAAGTCTATGATTTCCTGCTACTGATCCTGCTTGCTTATTTTCAATGTCTGCATTTCAGTCACCCATTATTGTCAAAGTATCTTTGTTACATGTTCAACCGATTTCCGACAGCAAAAGTTGGTAGAGTCATCTATTTCCTTCTCTTTGGCCCTAGTTACTGGTGCATATATTTGTATAATAGTTGTATTAATAGGCCTTCCTTCTTTGTATGTGTATGAATATTATCCTGTCACAATATTGTATTTAAAGTTTGATCTAGAAATGGTCTTTTTAAACTATGAACATGACCCCAATTTTCCTCACTTTTTAATTTCAGTGTAGTAGATCATATGACTATGAGTCAAAATGTCCCATGCCAGCACATTTCATTCTTCCAGTGCCTAGTATGTCAATATTCATGTATTCCATTTCTTCCTTAACAATCTCCAATTTCCCAACATTCATATTTCTCATCTTCCATGTTCCAATCAGTAATGTCTGTTTGTAACTATTCCTCCTCCTTTGTGATTCCCAGTAAGAAGGCTCTGCCTTTGGTCCTATACCTGCTAGTCTACTCTAAGTGCGCTCTATTGTACATAGGGTTTTCTGAGGCCTCTTATTTAGGGAGTTTAGGCCAATCCTTCTCCCTAGTCTGCCTCAATATGGATGCATGAATCCAAAGCAATATTTGACAGACAAGAATTTTTTCCCAAAAGAACAGATGTGAGACTGTTCCCAGTATTTGGGTAATGGATCAGGTGCTGGTGTCACACCCCTCCCCATCCCTTAGGCACATGTGTCTTGTTCCCAACATAACCCTTGTTCTGTTATCCTGCTTAGTTCCCCCTCCTTGTCCATCTAGCACCTCCCACCTCCTACCTCTAGCTGATCCTGGTTTGATGGCTCAGGTACCGACCCACTTCTTCTCCACTCTCCTGTAATATTGGCATTTCTGTGTAGTGTGGGCAGATGCTGGCTTCTCTCCTGCAGTCTATTGTCCTACTTTCTCTCAGAAGTGACACAAAACAAAGGGCACAATGAAAGCAGTGTTTCTTTTATTTACTGTCCATGGTCAGTCACTTCAAATTGTTTCACTCTTAAATCATATATATATCTGCTGGAGAAGCTCAATATCAGCTGTGAAAACTAGGCAGGGGGCTGATTGTGGAACAGACCACCAATTACTCATATGCAAGTTCAAGCTGAAGCTGAGGAAAATTAAACCAAATCCACAGGAGCCAAAATAT
>NW_006399767.1:4316375-4324067 GCF_000299155.1 Elephantulus edwardii | reverse complement strand
TATATTTACAAAGTTTGTAAACATTGTTCCTCACACTGGGTCTCTCCCATTTGCTTTACCCATCCCTCCCTCCATCCGTCAAATTGTGTGACCCTATGATTGACCATTCCCATCCCTACCCATCTGTGCTTCCCTGTAGGGAACCATAGAATGTAAAGGACTGCATCCTTAGAATATGGATGTGTGCCTTGCACACAGATGGTGTCTTCAGAAAGAAGATTGCAAGCCGATATCACAGGGTGCTCTGAGAAGGAAGATTGAAACAGTTCTCATACATCTTTAGACAGATTTTCATTATTGTTCCTGCTTTTGATAAGGTTGTTGCATGATGAGAGAAAGCACAGTTTATGAATACAAAGACGTCTTGGTTGAATGTATCTAACTGTGTATCCAGCTCTAAGGTAATCTCAATGTTTCTACTTGTACCCAGCCCACCTGGGCTCTATGATGCAACCCTTAAGATTTCTTTTTCTCTGTAAACCATCTCTTTGTTTCCAAAAGGTATAAATAAAGACAGCACAGCTGCCCTGGGCTGGTCCAGTCCTGTCCTCTTTAGCTGCAGCAGTCCTGTTTTGTGTCTGTATGTTGTTTGTCTCTTTTGTCTATATTTATTAATTTCTTCAGGCAATCACTTCTCTCAGAGAAAGAAGGTAGTTGTCCCAAGTGGTCCCCACCATCTGGTGCCCAATGTGGGACCCAAAGAAAGAATGCTGAGAGAGACCGAAAGGGATGTAGGAAAGAATCTAGAGAGTAACTAAAAGGTAAGGCACTTTCAGAGGTCAGAGAGACTTGAGGCCGGGCCGACATTAACATTCCCTAAATTAAAAAGGGAATTCCTGGAAGAAACCAATGAAAATGTAAAATAGAATTATAAATAAGATGAAGTCAAGTGTTAACATTAAACACAAAACAGAGTCATAAATAAAAACAAAAAGAAGAAAAGTAATGTCATAAGACATACCAAATGAATTAAGAATAAAAAGAATGTTAAAACTCAAAACAGAGATCTCTAAATATTTGTACTAATTGTTTTCTTTTGTATCTAAGTTTGTTGTTGCAACATTGACCAGGATTGTTAGATTTTATTGGTTTAGCATTTAGCATGACAACTATTAAACAGTTATTTGAAAAGGTTAATAAAGAATGTCATTGGTTCCACTGTCAAAAAAGAGTGCAGTTGAATCTTAAAGATTGGGAACAGGTTATTAAACAGTTGCAGAAAGCTCATCAACATGGAAGGACTTTAAATGTTAAAAAATGGGCTCTATGTACTGCTATTAACCAGGCTTTAAAATTGTCAGAGACTGCTTATAAGAGAAGATGGAATAAAAAGAGAATAAAGATCCTGTTTTGTTAAGAAGGCCTTTTACAAATTTAGCAGATTGCTGAGAAAGATCTTCCTTGCAGTGGTTCCAGTATGTACATAAACATTGTTGCTAGTTTGGAACAGGGAGTACTGCAAAGCTGAACTCAGAAACTTGGCTAGATGTCATAAGAAATTTGCAAAACAGAAGTAATAAAACAAAAACAAATAAATTGGAAACTGCAGCTAAATTTTTTAAAGCAAGAATAAAATCTTTAAATTTGTAAAATAAACCGTGTTTAGCAGATATAAGGCTTTAGCTTGTTTACTTTCAGTAGTCCAGAGCTGAAACTAAACAAATAAGCCAGTCTTTCACGGCTGCATAGATAAGTGACCTAGAAATTTAAAAGCAGATAGAAGAACAAATACAGCTCAGTTCTTAAAGTAAAAGTAAAAAAGAAAAATTATAATGGTATCAAATTAACTCCTACCAGTAAGAAGTTAGCCTAAATAAAAAATATAAAAACCCAGGTAAGTAAAACGAAAAACAATGCAAAATTTTCTTTACTGTATTTTTACTATTTCAAAAATATAGTTAAAAATGTTGTTGTTGTTGTTATGTGCCGTCGCGTCACCTGCGACTCATAGCGACCCTATGTACAACAGCCCTAAACTCCGCTCTGTCCTGTGCCAATCGCACTGTCTCTGACACTCCCATCCCAATTATCCCAGTCACTCAATCAATCCACCTCATAGAGGGTCTTCCCCTCCTGCGCCGTCCCTCCACTCTGCCCCGTATGATGTCCCTCTCTAAGACCTGTCTTTCCTTACAACATGTTCAAAGTATGTCAGGCGAAGTCCCAGAATCCTTGCCTCCAAGGAGCAGCCTGGTTTAACCCTCTCTAGGATTGAATCTATTTGTTTTCTTGGCAGTCCATGGTACATTCAGTACTCTTCTCCAGCACCACAGCTCAAAGGTGTCAATTGTCTTTCTATCGTCCCTAGTCATTGTCCAACTCTCTGATGCATAACAAGTGATTGCAAAAACCATGGCCTGTATAAGGTGCACCTTAGTCTCCAGAGAGACACCGTTGCTCTTGAGTACTTTAGAGAGGTCCCTAATCGCAGACTTTCCCATCGCAATATGTTTTTTTTTTTAATTTCTTGGCTACTGGTGCAAAAAATAATAATAATAATAATAATATATTTTAAAATGAAAAGAAAGGAATATAAAGGAAACTTTATTGCCTTATATTCTTTTAATTTTTTAAATCTTAATTCAGATGAAATATCAGCAGCAAAATTAAAACAGCACAATCATAATCAAGAAAAAAACCCACCTTATTTAAATCTATTTATTATTTGGATCAAACTGCTGGTACTTAAAAATCTGGTCATGTACTAAAATGTGGTAAGTTTTGTTTATATCTCCACAGAAAATGAAGAAAATATTTGAACTCCTGAAATGAATTTCCCTACTTAAGGCCAGTTAAAAATGTCAACACAAAAAGAAGAAAAAATTAGTGGTTCAAAATTCTCTGTATCAGTTATAAAGCTGTAGTTACATAGTTATAGAACTGACATTAGGTTTTTTCAGCCTACAAAACTGGTTGTTTAGTCTCCAAGTTCTGTTTCCTTTCTTTAGTCATGGAGGACCCCAGGAGCAGGTTTCTCAAACGTCCAAAAAGGCACCACTGAGACCTTTTGTCTCAAGAGACCTTTGAGAGATCAACTCTTGGCATCCTCTGTCACCTTCACAAATCCGAGCACTTTATGTGGTAAATAAATAAATAAGTAAAAAATTATATCTGTTTTAGTCAGCCCTAAAAAAATGCACGTGCCTGTAGCTAGCACCCAAAATCTGTGTCAGTTGTGCCTGTGTTAGTTTCTGTACTTTAAACAGAAACCTATGGAAATGAAAGAAGCAGCTCGCTACTCTTTGTTCTCTGTAGCCTCTTAATTAATGCCTGTCTGTATCAAACCTGGTTGTATGAGTGATAACTGCAAAAGCTGTATTGTCATTATATATAATAATTTTGTTCCTGTATCACATCTAAAAAGTATTATTAATAGGAACATACTTGAAAATTGTTAGCAGCCATAGGAAAAAATTCAAATATGGAAAGGAAATATGTCATTCAAAGTTTTTGGTACTTCAGGTCTTTTATCTGTTCACTTACATATGAATGTTTCTAAGTATATTATGGCTTGTGTAAAACATCCTTATGTTTTGTAAATTGGTGATATTATTTGGGATAATAACAATGGAATATTAAATTCTAATCATTATTTCTTACACAGTTGTATCAATTCATCAACAAATGATATCATACATAAGGAATCTTTGAGTGTCTACATTGTTCAAGTAAGACAAGAAATGTAGTTTCCTGTTGAATTAGGTAAACCCTGGAGTGATCCAATGGACTTGTCTAGAATGTAGAACACCTTACAAATCATCACTCCTCGAATCAAACGTGTCATTTGATGCTATTGTTGTCACTGTGAGTTGCTGGAGTTGCATTACAACAAGGCATACAGACTGCTGATTTTGTAAAACAGTGGCATGCTGACTCACATGAACTGTGGGAACAGCAAAAACAATTGTACTAACAAATCATTGACAATATTCAACATTTGCAAGAAACTTTACTATGGTTAGGAGATCAAATTTCTGTGTTGTCTACTCAAGTTATGTTAAAATATTATTTTAATTAATCTTATTTTTGTGTAATTCCTGTAAAATTTAATGTGTCAGAAGAATGGGAAACTTAAAAAACGTGTCATTTGAGATAAAAATTTAACTGTTAATTTGTACACGCTTGAACGTAAAATCACCACTACTTTTAATAAGCTTTTACTCACATTTGATAATGATCAAATATGGTCAGAATTGGTTCAAAAATTGAATAATTTAGATTTTATTGAAAAGTTAAAAGTTATTATTGCTACATTGAGTAGTAACGGCATTGATACATTAATAATTGTTCTCTATCTTCTTTTGTAGTCCTCCTCCGAAGGGGAAGACAAAAAATAAGCAGTGAAAAAGAATAGCAGTGCACACTGTTTTTCAATTATTAGAAGGAAGGGGGATAAGATAGAAGAAGATAGAGCCAAAGCACAGCCATCTTGGAAGAACAGTCTGCACACAGATGTTCTCCAGACACCTATCCTAAAGCCAGTCTAAGGATCGAATGTGGGAAGAGACTTGTTTTCTAGTTCTGCACACAGACAAGGGACTTGGTTCCTGTAAACTAACTCAAGAAAAGTAACTCTTCCCGATAAATGAATATTCCTTTGTTCTTGGCAGTTGCACGGCAGTCGCAGTTATATTAATTATAGCAAGTTCTGATGAAAAGTAAATTGTGCACAATATGTTGTTCATTTTTCCATTGCTTATTAGTCAAAAGCCCATTGTCCTGTTTTCTGGGAAAATTATTACTAGATAAGTATACATATACAAGCAGAACAGATTATCCGGGAGGCTGGGCTCTATGAGGAGAAATGTGGAGTCAAGATTGGTGGAAGATCTATCAACAATCTGAGTTATGCAGATAACACAACCCTGCTTGCTGAAACTGAGGAGGACCTGAAGCGCTTGCTGCAGAGGGTCAAGGACCGCAGCCTCCAATATGGATTGAAGCTCCATGTCAGGAAGACAAAGATTCTCACCACTGGGCCAACTGGCAGCACCAGGATGGATGGTGAAAACACTTATCCTCCAGAATCCAAATGCTCCAAGCTGGAGTGTCACTCTTGCTTGGATCCACAATTAACACCCTTCGTACTAGCAGTCAGGAAATAAGGAGACACATTGCACTGGGAAAATCTGCAGTTAGGGAACTCTCCAAATTATTGAAGAGTAATGTCAGTTTGAGGACTAAGATACATTGGATCCAGGCCATAGTTTTTCTGATTACTTGCTAAGCATCTGAGAGCTGGACAACAAATAAGGAAGACAGGGAAAGAATTGATACTTTTTAACTATGGTGTTGGAGAAGAGCAATGAACATCCATGAACAGCCAAGAGAACAAATTGGTATGTCTTGGACAGGGTGCGGCTGGAGTGCTCTTTGGAAGCAAGAATGATGAGGCTTCACCTCACATACTTTAGGCATATTGCTAGGAGGTGCTATTCCTTAGAGAAGCACATGATACTGGGAGGGGTGGAGGGTCAGTAAAGGAGAGAAAGACCTTCAACCAGGTGCATTGACATGGTGACTGCTGCAATACAATAGGCTCTTGGATGCCAGGAAGTGTGAGGATGGCACAGGATAGAACAGGTTCAGCTATTTTGTTTATAGGGTTGCTATGAGTCGCATTCAACTTGATGGCACCTAACTATAAACAAATCACATTTTAAAATTTCTCAAGCTAACAGTTTGGATATACACAATAACTACTGTTTATGAGCATCATTTCTACTTTTAAGGGCTCTAGTTCTGCTCAAAATTCTCTGGTATTTGAGGGGAGGGTCTTACTGAGGTATCTGTTGTTAAAAGAAAATGACTTAAATATCAAGAGGGGGAAGTGTTGGGGACCACTTGGGACCACTACCTTCTTTCTCTGAGAGAAGTGATTGCCTGAAAGAAATTAATAAATATAGACAAAAGAGACAACATACAGAGACAAAACAGGACTGCTGCAGCTAGACAGGACAGGACTGGACCAGCCCAGGGCAGCTGTACTGTCTTTATTTATACCTTTAGGAAACAAAGAAATGGTTTACAGAGAAAAAGAAACTTTAAGGGTTACATCATAGAGCCCAGGCAGGCTGGATACAAGTAGAAACATTATCATAGGGCTGGGATGGGCTGGGTATACAGTTAGATACATTTAACCATGACTTCTCTGTATTACTGTGCTTTCTTTCATCATGCAACAACCTTATCAAGAGCAGGAATAATAATGAAAGCCTGTGTCTAAAGATTTATGAGAATTGCTTGCGATCTTCCTTCTCAGAGCACCTTTTGAGATCTGCTTGCAATCTTCTTTCGGAAGACACCTTCTGTGTGCAAGGCACACATCCATATTCTAAGGATGCAGTCCTTTACATTTTATACTTCCCTATATTGCCCCCTTTTTTATCAATACATTAAGCAACTTATTATAAACTATAACAGAAAAACAGTTGTTATTGTTATTTCTTAGCAATATAAATTCTTTAAAATACAAGCACTGGTATGATTATAATTGATACACTGAAAGCAATTTTCAAAGACTACCATGCTTTATAAAATTTAGAAGCAATATTGTTGTTATTTGAAAATTGAGTGTAAACTAGTTGAGAGTTGTGGGTTTGTTTGTTGGGGTTTTTTTTTTTTTATTTTTTTTTATTTTGTTAACCACCTAGTGTAAGCTGATTGGCTGTTTCTGATTTTATTAACAATCACCTGTGGGCTGGAAGTCTTTTGTTTAAGCAATCAGGGCTTGGTGGGTGGGCCTTTGTATTTAAAAGTCAGTTTGGTCCTGCCTGAGGGTAAGTCTCCAGCTTGGAGCAGTTGGATTCTGAAGGGTAAGTGTTTTTTATTTACTTAAAAGCTGGGTATAAACTGTGATTTATTTATTTTTTAATTTTGTTAACCATCAAGTGTAAGCTGATTGGCCATTTCTGATTTCATTAACAATCAGCTGTGGGCTTGAAGCCTCTTGGCTAAGCAATCAGGACTATTTTATTTAGGAAAACAAAATTACAAAGGATATTTCTTTCAGTTAAGAGATTTTGTTTTTTCTACAGTTTTGTAGACTGCTTATGATTGAGGACTATATTTCTACATTTGGTGTTTCAGTCTTAAATCTGGGGGGGAAAATCCATTTTAATTTTTGTTTGCCTATGATCTCTGACTCTGAGAAGAATGGGAATCCCAGAACACTTGATCGTTCTAATGGAAACCTATACTTGGACCAGGAGGCAGTCGTCAGAACAGAGCAGGGTAACATTGCATGGTTCAAAATTGGTAAGGGCGTACACCAGGGTTGCATCCTATCTCCATACCTTTTCAACCTGTATGCAGAACAGATTATCTGGGAGGCTGGGCTCTATGAGGAGAAATGTGGGGTCCAGATTGGTGAAAGATCTATCAACAATTTGTGTTATGCAGATGACACAACCCTGCTTGCTGAAACTGAGGAGGACCTGAAGCACTTGCTGCAGAGGATGAAGGACTGCAGCCTCCAATATGGATTTCAGGCTCAATGTCAAGAAGACAAAGATTCTCACCACTGGCCAACTGGCAGCATCAGGATGGGTGGTGAAGGGATTGAGATTGTTCACAGCTTCAGTTTCCTTGGCACCACAGTCAACACTCTTGGCACCAGCAGCCAGGAAATTAGAAGACGTATTGCCATGGGAAAGTCTGCTGTTAGGGACCTCTCCAAAGTACTGAAGAGCA
>NW_006399767.1:4314092-4316242 GCF_000299155.1 Elephantulus edwardii | reverse complement strand
GCCTCGAGCTGTGGTGCTGGAGAAGAGTATTGAGGGTACCATGGACTGCTAGGAAAACAAACAGATTCATCCTGGAAAGGGTCAAACCGGGCTGCTCCTTGGAGGCAAGGATTCTAAGGCTCCGTCTGACATACTTTGGACATGTTGCAAGGAGGGCAGGTCCTAGGAGAGGGACATAATGCTTGGGAGGGTGGAGGGACAGCGCAGGAGGGGAAGGCCCCCTATGAGGTGGATTGGTTCAGTGGTTGGGTTAATAAGGATGGGTGTGTCGGAGATGGTGCGATTGGCTCAGGACAGAGCAGAGTTTAGGGCTGTTGTACATAGGGTCGCTATGAGTCGCAAGTGACTGACTCAAAGGCACATAACAACAACAAGAACAACATGATTTCTACAGGTAGAACTGAGCCTCTTATTGGTAAATGTTATGTAATCTACTCTGTTGTTCAAGACAGCTATTAAAAGTTTCCTTTTATTTGTCATTATATTTAATTCACTATCATGTCCAGTTTAGTCTAGTTCCAAAATCTCCTTTAATCTGTTAGTAGTAAGTCTTCCAATCTTATAAATACTTAGAAGCCTTGACATTGGGTTTAGTTAAATTTTCTACTTTTCCTTGCTATTTTTGTTGGTTGACATCAGGTTGGCTCCAATTCATAGTGACTTTATACAAATCCTACCTGATTCTGTGGCATCCTCACAATCTCTGTTTTGCTCAAGCCCGTTGTTGTAGTCACTGTATCAGACTCCTTGAGGATCTTCCTCTCCTTCGCTGACTCTCCACTTTTCCAAGCAGGATGCTTTTTTCTAAGAAATGATCCTTTTTGACCAAATGCCCAAAATATGCGAGACAGTGTCTCACCATATTTGCATCTTAGGGACACTCGGGGTGCAGTTCCTCTAAGACAGATTTATCTGTTCTTTTCATGGTATTTCCCATGGTATGTATGTCGATGATATATTCGATATTCTTCAACTAAACTACAATTCAAAGGCATCAACTTTTCTTCAGTCTTTCAATTGTTATCATCCAATTTTCACTTGTTTCTAGGATTATTTAATTAATCTTAATGTTTTTCAATTTCGCTTCCACTCATGTTTGCCTGAATGATATCTATCTCACAGGATCTAGAAAGATAATTTTTAAATCAACAAATATTTTATTTGGTCTGAGTAGTACTGCATGATTTGAATTTTCTTATAGCTACAATATCACGTGACATTATCTTGTCATAGATCTACAACTTCCAAGTGTACAGGTCTATAGCACGTCAAGTTAGTTCTTTCCTTTAGAGATTTCTCAGAAGAAGTTTGTAATTATAGATAGAAAAACAGATAGGTGTATGTTGTTGTTGTTGTTGTTGTGTACTGTAGAGTTGGAATAGACCCAGAGGTGACCCTGCAGTGGGTTTCTGGAGATAGTAAATCATGCAAGAGTGCATTGTTTAGCTTTCTTTCATGATAATGTAGACAGAGAAATATTTTGTCTTCAGTCTACACATATATTTTTTTCTTTCATTTTTAACATTTATGAAGTTGTACTTCTTGTTGTTGTTTGCTGCTGAGTCATAACCAACCATGACTGACCAGTCAGCATGTTTAAAGAGACAGTAAATTGCACAGGAAGATTGCTTATCCTTCATTCATAGAGCAGTGGGTGGATTTGAACCAGGTGCCTTTAGGGTGGCATTGCAGCTCCTTACTAGTAGACCATGAGAGCTCTTTATGAAGGTAGAGCCCACATATGTTTTGCTCTCTGCGTTGTAATAACAGGAATCACAACTTAAAGTAGGATAGGTTGCTCTTAATAAATTTCAAGAAATTTCTTTTATAAAACCCTAGCTTCTTTTGTGTCTGGAGTAATCCAGTTCCAAATTAGATATTTTCCTTTCCAACTTGTTTTTTAAATACAGAGAGATTTTCTGATTCTATAGATCCTAAAATATCTATGATAGCAATTATCCCAATTAATGTTTAATAAATTGTTTTTAATATGTTGTTGTTGTTATGTGCCATCGAGTCACCTGCGACTCATAGCGAACCTATGTACAACAGCCCTAAACTCGGCTCTGTCCTGTGCCAATCACACCGTCTCTGACACTCCCATCCCAATTATCCCAGTCACTGAATCAATCCACCTCATAGAGGGTCTT
>NW_006399767.1:4285885-4312492 GCF_000299155.1 Elephantulus edwardii | reverse complement strand
ACAGTGACTCAGTATACTCCTTCCATCTTCTTTTAATACTTCCTGGATCATTTAACGTTCTGCCGAGAACATCCTTGATTATAGCAACTCGAGGTTTGAACTTGTTCTTCAGTTCCTTGAGCTTAAGATATGCTGAGCGAGTTTGGCCCTTTTGATTTTCGGACTCCAACTCCTTGCACATTTCATTGTAATATTTTGTTTTGTCATCCCGTGCTGCCTTTTGAAATCTTCTAGTCAACTCTTTAGTATCTTGAATTCTTCCCTGTGTTTTGGCTTCTCTGCGCTCCAGTGCAATTTTCAGAGTATATTCTGACATCCATTTTGGTCTGGGCAGCTTAGAGACCCCTCCCATCTCCCCCAGGTAATCGAAGAAGAAAAAACTGCGAGACATTCGTTCTGGCTGGCTGCACAGTGGATGGGGTAATCAAAGAAGAGATTTTTAATATAGTAAGGTTAATTACAATCCCAAAACATGTAGGGACTTATAAAAGCAATTTAATTGCTTAATTAATTAATTTTTGTTTATGTAATTTTTTTAACATAGCCTGTGGATATTACAACGTTTTATACCACAAAACTTCAGGATGAATTTTCTAATAATATTATTGTTGTTGTTAGGTGCCGTAGAGTTGTAGACGACTCATAGTGACCTTATGAACAAAAGGCCTGAGCACTATACATAGAGTATCTGGAGGCAAGCCATCTTGGAAGTGGATGCCACTCCTGCTTCCAAGCTTATTTTAATCGGGAAGCCATCAAACACTGTCTACCATGGGTAACCATTATCACATGTGGCACATCAGTGTCACAGTGTTCAGCATCACAGCAACCACGAGTTACTCCTGTAAAGCAATGAACAAACCAGTGCTTTACCACATAGAAGAATGTTTGACCGAAAAACAATTTAAACCAGGCCTGAGGGCTGCAGATTAAAATCACCCACCTTGGGCTTGGTAGCATAACTTTCTTTCCACCAGGCTAACATAAAAAAAATATTTTGTACAACCACATTACCATTTAAATGTCTAACATCACTTTTGTTTCTTTTTACTCTTTTTTTAAAAAGAATTCTTTTTTACTGGTTTCATTACAGAGTTCAAATATGTTGTTTTTCACTCTGGATCTTTTCCATTTCCTTTATGCCCCACTCCCCAACAAATTTTGCGACCTTATGACTAACTCCCCCCCACCCATAATAAATTTGTAGCCAGTTTTCTCTAATTGTTCTTATCTGTTACTGTTCTGTGCCACAAGTTGATTATTACCTTAGAATGACCTTATAGGTAACATTAGAACTATCCCACGGATATGTAGTGCTGTGATCTTTGTGAAAGTAGATTGCCACATTTTTCTTCCTTGGAATATCTTTGAGTTAACAGTTTTCTGAGCAGCATACCTGTGTTTTACCACTGTAGTATCGGAGCTCCTTTATTCTAATCTAGGCTCACTTCTTTCATGTCTCTTTCATCTTTCAAAATCTAGATAAGTTATCTACTTTTTTCTATCATTTGATATTAGAAGACTTCATTCAAGTTCATGTAGAATGACACAACTTTTTTGTTTTCTGATAATGTCCTCATAAAATTGGAACTGTTTAATTATTTCCTTTATTCTCTATTATTTCCTGGAACAAGAGATATAATTGTTGGTGTTGTTCTTTTTGGATACCATTTAGTCAAGAACAACTCATAGTGACCCTATGAACAACAGATCTGAACCCTATCATGGGCCATCCACGCAATCTCGTACATACTCGAGTCAGTTGCTGCAATCACTGTGTCAATCTGTCTGGTTGGGGTCTTCCTCTCCTTCACTATCTCTCCACTTTTCCAAGCATGATGTTCCTGTCCAAGGAACAGCTTTACTTAGCAACATTCCCAAAGTATTTAAGGTGAAACATTATCATCTTTGCCTTCAAGGAGTGTTCCAAAGCATATTTGTTTGTTCTTTTGGCAGTCCATAGGATATTCAGTACCCTTCTCCAACAACACAGTTAAAAGGCATAAAGTTGTCTTCTGTCTTCTTTACTCACTGTCCAGCTCTCAGAAGCCTAGCAAGGGAATGAAAATGCCATAATCTGAATCAGGTACACCTTAGTCCTCAAACTGACATCATAGCTTCTCAATAATTTGGAGAGGTCCCTGACTGCAGATTTGCCTTCTGATTTCATTGAGAGAAGACTCTTGTCTTCTTTGTCTTACTTTAGAAATGATTCACTGGATTGCCTTCTCTAGAAAATCCAGTCTAAAATATGCCTTACTAAGACAGAATGTTTTAGATAACCTCATATCATGTACATTTGTGGAAGGAATCACTGTAGAAACTCAATATCGCCAGTAAAAACAAGACTAGGTGCTGACTGTGAAACAGATGAATTACTCACCTGAAAATTCAAACTGAGGCTGAGGAAAATGGAAATAAATTCATAAGAACCAGAATATGATCTTCAGTCAATCACATCTGAATTTAAAAATCATCTTAAGAAAACGTTTGAAGCGTGGAACATCAGTGACCGAAGACCAGATGAGTTGTGGGATGATATCAAGGGTATCATTAATGAAGAGGGCAGAAGTTCACCACAAAGACAGAAGATAAAGAAAAATCTCCAAAATAAATGTCAGAAGAGACCCTGAAAATTTTTCTAGAGTGTTGAAAAGACAAAATAGTAGGAACTGAAGCTGAAGTAAAAATACTGAACAGAAGATTTCAAAGGGCAGCTTAAGAAGACAAAGCAAAGTATTATAAAGGAATGTGCAGAGACGTAGAATTGGAGAACAAAACAGGAAAAACTCGCTTGGTATAGCTGAAGGTAAAAGAACTGAAAAACCAAGTCAAGTCTCATGTTGTACTTAGAGATGCTATGAACAAAATCTTTAATGATCCAGGAAACATCAGTAGAAGATATAAAGAATACATAAAATCATTGTACCAAAAAGCATTGGCTGACACTGAAATATTTCAAGAAGTATACCAAATGATTGATAACCAATGGTAATGAAGGAAGAAATTCAAGCTGCACTAAAAGCATTGGCAAAAAAAAAAGAAATCCCCAGAATTGGGATACTAATTGACATTTTTCATATAGTAGAAGCAGCCATGGGATGAGTTCATGAGTCTATGTTAGGAAATTTGGAGGACAGATGCCTGTCCAACTGACTGAAAGATACCCATATTTGTTCCCATTCTCAACAAAGGTGATTCAACAGCATGTGGAAATAATACAATATCATTAATATCACATGCAAGTAAAATGTTGATGAAGATAATTTATAAATGGCTACAACAATAAATAAATAGGATAGCCAAAAGTTCAAGCTCGATTTAGAGGAGGCCATGGCACAAGAAATATAATTGCTTATGTCACATGGATCTGACATAAGCTTCATCTGACATATTTCGGACATGTTGCAAGGAGGGACCAGTCCTTTGAGAGAGATGTCATGCTTGGGAGGCTGGAGGGACAGTGGAGGAGAGGAAGACCCTCTATGAGGTGGATTGATTCAGTGACTGGGGTAATCTGGGTGGGTGTGTTGGAGATGGTGCAATTGGCACAGGACAGAGAAGGGTTTAGGGCTGTTTTACGTAGTTTCACGATGAGTCACATGTGACTTGATGGCACATAACAACAACAACAGAGGGATCTTAGCTACTTAAAGTAAGGAATATGAGAAGACTGTTTATGTTTTATTGACTATGCAAAGTCATTTGATATGTGGACCATAACAAATTATGGTTAGCATTGAGAAGAATATTAGAACATTAATATTAGAATATTAATTGTGCTCATGTGAAACCTGTATGTTGACCAAGAAGCTATTGTGCAAACAGAGCAAGGGAATGGTTTAAAATTAAAAAGGTGTACTTTAGGGATGTATCATTTCTCTGTATGTATTTAATCTATACATTGAGCAAATTATTTGAGAAGCTGGATTTTATGAAGAAGTAGGTGGCATTAGGATCAGAGGAAGATTAATCTAATAACCTTTGTTATTTGGAAGCAGGAGTGGCATCCACTTCCTAAACAATATGCCTCCAGAAACTCTATGAACTTTGATAAATGTCGATAGTTATAGAGGGGCTTCGGGCCTTTTGTTCATAGGGTTGCTATGAGTCATGCTCAACTCGAAGACAATCAACAACAACAACATGGTGATGCAAAACTTCGCTTACTGAAAGTGAGAAGGACTTGAAGCACTTGATTCAGAAGATCAAAGAATACAGCCTTTAATATGAATTGTGTCTCAATGTCAAGAAAACAAGAATTCTCACCGCTGGACCTATAGGCAACATCATGATAGATGGAGAAAAGATTGATGTTATTAACAGCTTCATCTTACTTGGATCCACAATCAATATACTTGGTACTAGCAGTCAGGAAATCAGTTTTCAGGAGCTACCACACTGGAAAAGTCTGAAGTCAGGGACCTCTCCAAACTATTGAGGAGCAATGACGTGAGTTTGAGGACTAAGAGGCACCTGATTCATAAGAAGATCTTTTCAATTCCTTGTTATGCTGCTGAGAGATGGAGAGTTTATGAGGATAACTGAGAGGAATTGACGACTTTGAGCTGTGGTGTTGGAGAAGAGTACTGAATATCCCATGGACTGCCAAAAGAGTAAACAGATATGTCTTAGAGAAGGTGCAGCCAGAGTGCTCCTTGGAGGCAAAGATGATGAAGTTTCATTATAGATGTAGATATATAGAGATAGAGATAGATATATGCATTTTGTTTGTTGCTGTTTTGTACAGTTGAGTCAAAACTGAGCCAGCAAGTTTTCAGGGGCAGGAAATCACACAGGATGAGATTGTTCATCTCTCTCCCATGGAGCGGTGGATTTGAACTGCTTTTCCACTGGCAGCACATTTGCTTACCTCTAAGCCAACAGAGCTTCTTTGGACATGTTACCAGGGGAGGCTATTCATTGGAGAGGGATGGAGAGGGACATCATCCTTGGGAATGTGGAGTCATGGCATAAAAGAAAAAGACTGATCCTTGACCAAGTGGATTGATACAGTGATTGCAGCAATGGGCTCTCGTATGTTAGAGATTGTGAGGATGGGACAGGACAGGGTTCAGATCTGTTATTCATAGCGTCACTATAAGTTGTAGTCAACTCAATGGCACTTAACAACCATAACGTATCCTGCAAAAGCTGGACAATGAATGAAGGTCAAAGGAGAAGTGATATGCTTGAATGATGTTTTTAAAGAAAATTAAATGTACTTTGGATTAACAGTAGAATGAATGAATATGTCTTGGCAAAATTACATTCATAACACCTTTCTTTAAAATTTTATTTTATTATATTTTGTGTGTGTACCCTAAAATCAGATCTTAATGATACAGGAGGAGATTGCCCCTCCTTCTCCAGCAGAGCATCTGGTGGATTTGAACCACATACCTCTGGGATTACAGTGCAACTTCTTGCCACTAGGCCACCAGAGCTCCCACAGAACACTTCTTAAAAGAGAAGATAACAAGACTTTGACTCACGTACTGTGGACATATTATCAGGAGAAACCTGGGAGCTCTGGAGACCTAGTGATAGGAAGCTGCACTGCAATTCAAAAGTTACAGGGCTCTACGGGAGAAAGATGGGCAACTTCCTCTCATGAAATTTACTGCTTCTGAAAACCCACCAGAGGTTCAGCTATGAATCTGTTTCAATTCAACAGCACAAGCAACAACAACATCAACAACAACAATATCAGGAGGAACCAGTCACTGGAGAAAGGCATCAAGCTAGATAAAGTTGAGGATCATAAAAAAAGAGAAACATTCACAACAATATTGTATGTGTGCATGGACTCAAACACAGGAACAGTTGTGGTAATGGAACAGGATCATGCAGTAGCTTGTTCTGTTATAGGGTCCACATATCTCAGAACTAACTTGATGGCTTGTAAGAATAATAACAAAAGAGATAAAAACTATGCTGGAGAAAGCACATATACATGTCTGCCCTCATAATTCAGATATCCTTAGAATTATTAGTAAAACTTAGTAGGTAAGACTTATGATTCAAGTGAGCTGAATATGATAATGCAATAATTTGTGCAATCCAAAAGGATCATGGAAAATATCAATCGATCAATTACTTTGAAATGCAATTGTGGAATTAATGCTTGTAGGGGAAAAGGTCAGAGGAAGAATGACTAGGAGTATTAAGAAAGTATATGTAGTGTATGGAGTCAAGAAAAAGAATTTTTGCTTTTAGTGTACTTTTTATTTTTGTGTATACTTTTATTTACAGAAAATTTGCAAAATTAGTACAGAAAGTTCCCATAGACTCTTAACTCACATCTAGTTCACTAATTTTTCCATTAATGATCTTTTTTTCTGTTTTAGGAACCAATCCAAGATGCCCTACTACATTTAATTTTTTGTCTCCTTATTCTCATGTCACCTGACATCTTTTTAGAATTTCCATATTTTTGTGATTTTGACAGTTTTGAAGAACACTGGTTAGAATTGTCAATTTGAGTGTGTTTTGTATTCTACCTAATAATTAGATTGGAGCTACAGGTTTTTAGCTATCAAGGAGATTATATGACCTTCTAAACACATTACATTAGGGGTACATGAATTCACATAATTTATCTTTGGTGATGTTAATTTTGATTATTTGTTTCAGTGCCAGATTTGTCCACTAAACACTACCATTGGCCCTTTGTCAAACTTTAGAAAGGAAACACAAAAATTAGCCTACACGAAAGGATTGAGGGGACTGAGTTATGTTCTTTGAGGGAGAGGTTTTTACACATATTGTCTGTAATTTTTCTGTAAAGAGGATTTGTCTAAGAGGGTTTTTTTGATTTTTTTAAAAGGTACTGGCATAGTCTGCTATAAAATCTGTGTAGGTGAAAAATAAAAAATCAAAAGACTGAATTGATTTTGGTAAATTAGGTCAGTGTTAAATTAAAATGTACAGAAAAGAACAACTGAGAGGAAAGAATGCATAGTTGATTAGAATAAAATCTGTAATTAATTTGCCTACAATTATTCGAAAAAGGAGACAAAATAAGAAAGACCATACAAAACACTTCCATGGAGTCAATTCTGACTTAGGTCTGCCTTTTAGGAGAGATCAGGACTCCTCCATAATGCTCCCAACACAATAAGATCATTACAGAAGCAAACTGCTACATTTTTCTCCCATGGAAATGTTAATCTCAGTTAGCAACCAAACATTTTAATCATTGGCCCACCAGAACTCTTTAAATGCCTTGTCAGTACAAGTCAAACCTAAATACATGGGATAGTCATTCTCTACTTAACTTTTGTCTGTATTTGGTGTTTAATAAATTTTCCCTTCACAAAGGCAGGTGGCTTTACAATAGTTCTTGACCAATTCGTATTCACAGGTAACCTGTTCCTTCAGCTCTGCACAGTTACTGTAATTATCGTAATAGCTGCAGCTATTGGCTGTAATAAAAGCAAATAATTTAGTCATTTCAACAGAATTTTCTTTTAGAAGAGCAGCACTATCAATAAATTCAGTATGAGCTAAAGGAAGGAAATTGAGAAACAGGCCAGCAGCATTACTCTGACAGGCATTTTCTATGTTGTCATAAAAAGAAAGTTAAATTTACTGATTAAACTCTTTTTTTTCCAATTTGAACTTTGAAAAATTCTTATGAGTTGACATCATTCAGAACCCAAAGTAAAAGCTGTATGATTGAATCTCTCTAGAACTGGAGAAACCTCTAGTGGGTAAGGAGCTGTGTTGCCAAGCTAAAGCCATATGGTTTTAATTCACCAGCTGCTCTGCAAGAGAAGGATGGTCAATTTCTTTCAGTGAGATTTACTGCCTGTGAAAAGTGATGAGTCATAGTTGACTCAGAGCTAAGCCTTCAACAGGTTTTAAGAAGCTGTCTGTACATCACACAGGAGGAAATTGCTCATCTTTCTCCCAAGGTGTATTTCAACTGTATACTTTCAAATTGGCAGCATAATTCTTATCCCACTAAGCCACCACAGTGTAGTCACAAACCACACGTGTTTATTTGAATTTCATCTTAAATAAAATTATAATCTTATTTACTGAGTAATAGTAATTACATCCTAAGTGCCAGCACAGGTAAGAACTGCTTTCAGGATAGTACAAAAGAGGACATCCCCATCATTGCAGAAAATTTTGATGAATGTTTTTGATCTAAATTTAAATATCAATGGAGTTTACTTTTTTGAGTAAGTTTTTAGTATGAAAGGTTGTAGAAGGAAAGAAAAAGTAAAAGGAGAATTAGTGTCTCTGTGATAGTTTCAACAGATTTGTTAGCCTGGTGGGAAAAGAATTTCATTGGCAAGCCACAGGTATACTATTTGAATCCACTGGAAGCTCCATGGGAGAAGGATGGGCAGTCTCCTCCCATGTGATTTACAGCCTCAGAGAAACTGCTAGAGGCTCAGTTCTAAGTTAATGCCAACCTTACAGCAATAAGTGAGTGAAGAATGTTATTTTGGGCTATTTCTACTTGGATGTCACTCATAGGCCACAAGCACAACAATTATAAAATGAAATTTATCATTCTACCTACGAGCCTGCCTTTTCTTTGGTGTGTCTCCTTAATTCCACCCAGATCACCCAATATCGGTGAGTGGGACTGCAAATTCCTCAGCTTGTACCATAAAAGAGTGCTGGTGACACAGTGGTCAAGCCGGGAAGTAGGAATTGACCCGCATTCCTTTCCTCTACATTTTGCTAGCACTCACTAAGCATAGGAAACAGACATTAGCTATTCCACTTGCCATCTCTCAAGCCTGTCCATTTCTCTTTATTTATGTTGCCATTATGCAGTTAAGGTATCCAGATTTTATTTTAATCTGTGTTTTCCTAGGTTAACTTTTACCCAGTTATTTCTGCATACTATTTTTTTCTTTTAGCTGATTTATAATTTTGATAGAAATATTCTCAAGTATTTTTATAAAAAGAAATAACACATCATTTTAATCAACTAACAAGTTAATTATTTCAAACTTACTGCATAGTCCATCTTCACAGTCGTTAGGGCAACTGGCACAAGTCGGTCCTTTTTTGTAGGGGGTACTCACTCTATTTTCATAATTACCGCTGCAATTTGAAATAACAAATGTCAACTATGTTTCACTTTCTGCTTTAGTTTATATCTCAAGGGTAACATCTGTCACCAAATACGTATGCACATGTATTGAATATTTTTAAATTATGTTAAATAACCAGAACACAAAATTATCATTTATTATGTGTGATTTAGATAACCACTCAAAGTGAGAGAATAGTTCACCCATACAGTTATGTCCTTGAATATTATATAGTCACACAGGCTAAGCAGTGAAATAAGTAGTGTCTCAAGTTTTCAGAGAATAAAAGCACATTCATTAACTCCTAGTTGACTAGGTCTAATGGCAGTGTACCCCAAAGTGTTGGCTAGGAATGGAATAATGCTCTGGGACACAGAAGATTCTGGGGCTGAGGGGCTACATGATAAAAAGGAATAATATAAAATAGATGTGAAAATGGTCTGAAAGTTCTCTCATCTAAGTTTTTCCTTTATGAGTTAGTTCCTCCATACTTCCATGCTCAAACCACCTTTCAAGCTAGGCATTGAGTTTGTATGTCTTCTACACCCCATAGGCATAGAAGTTAAAACTGATGATGTTTCCTTTATCTGGATTATTGGAACTATAGTAAGGATTTTAAAAAAATAATTGTAAAAAGTAATTTACTTAGCAATAATAGGGAAAATGACATACCTCAAAGCAGATAACCCTATCACCTGCATTATCTACAACCTTAAATCAAATAGAAAGCTTAGTTTTGGAAGCCCTTTCTGCCTTCATGGTTAAAAAAATGTAAATCATAAGGAGCTCTGGTGGCCTAGTGGCAAGAAGCTGCACTACAATCGCAGAGGCTGTGGTTCAAATCTGCCAGATGCTCTGCTGGAGAAGGAGGGGCAATCTCCTCCTGTACCAGTCAGATCCAATTTGATGGTATACACACAAAAAATAATAAAATAAAAAGAAACAAAAAGAAAAAAATGTAGATCTTTAAGAGAAATTAAAACTGACAGAAACATGATACTAATATTCAATATATCCACAGGATTTATTACAGGTTAAATTAAACATTTTGTTTGTGAGAGACATTTTTAGCTGTAAATCAAGAAGCCAATGCATATGGATTTTGGAGTTTTTGATACCTGGGCCACTTCAGTAGACAGTGTCACATCGAGAGCCACAGATAGGCAAGGGAGTAGAGAGGAAGCTCCCACTCACTTGCTTTAAGTGTGGATCTGAAGGACACTTCATCAAGGGTGGCCCACATCAGGTCCTTGTGGCTGACAGGACTGACAGGCCCCAGCTCCCAGCTGGAAACAAAGGAGGACGCTTCAACGATTTAGATCCTCCCAGAAGAGCTGTGTGTGAGGATTAACATTACTGGTAAGTATATTCATTTTCTCCTGGACACAAGAGCCCACTATTTGGTCCTAAAAGCCTTCTGAGGTCTCAACTCTTCTCACTATCTCTTAGTTGTTGAAATTGACAGAAAAACTCATAAGCAGTTCTTTACTTCACCTCTGCCGTGCATGTGGACTTCTGAGTTGTAAAAAAACCCAGTGGTAGATGGAATTTGCTCCAGGACTTAAGAACAATAAATGACATAGTTGACCCTCTACATCGTGTGGTTCCTAACCTTTATTCTATAATAGACAAAGTGATAGTCAATAGGCCTTTTATTGTAAGAACTACCTTCCCTCTGTAACTTGATTTGTGCCACTATTAGAGCCTCTACTTGGAATATTATTGCTTTTTAATTTTTGACTCATGTACTTTTAACTTGTTAGTTAAATTTGTGTCTTCTAGGCTGCAACACTTCTATGATACATCTTCAAGGATATGAACATGTACGGCTAAGCACAATTGATAACAGTGCATCTAAATTCCAAAACCAATCTCCGTAATAGTCTATGTGCTTCCTATTGCCAAAGGGGCCCTTTAGAGTAGTGAGAGAAGATCTTCATCCTGAAACCTAAAGCGTCCCTTTTCAGCAGGAAGTAGCTAAAAGAATATGCCATCCTCTTTTCCTTATGAATCAGGGTGAAGTCTCTCTCAGGGAGGAGGGATAGGGAATGGCAAAAGACACACTGACACAGGAGATTAATCAGAACTGGCTTTGACAAGCACTGTGGCAATTGGACAATTAAAACAGACTTTCAAGGGGGGAAAAAAACTGGCTAGGCGGGTAGAGAAAATAGTGCAACAACGAATGAATGAAAACCCCAAATCTCTGTAAATGTTCATTAAAATTAATAAAATTTAATAATAATAAAAAATCCGAGACATAAAAACTTATGTTTTCATTCTTTGGATTATAACAAATATATTAAGATTTTTTTTTTTAAAAATCCAACCTTCAAGGCCCAATGTTTAATAATTTTATTGGCAATAGTATAGTTGAAGACAACTCTCAATGATATGGATTGACACATTAAACATACAAATGAGCTCAAGCATGGAAGAGATCATGAAGCTGGAGCAGGACAGGTGAGGTTTGATCTGTTATGCATAAGATAACTGAGCCATAGTCAACTTGATGGCACCGAGCAATAACAGCACAGTTCGATTAGATAAGGATGAGTAGGAACATGAGAGTGGACAGGACTGGAACTGCTACAGTTTATTTTTTATATTTATTCAAACTCAACTCAACTCATTGCCATTGAGTCTGAACCAACTCAGAGCTGCCTCTCCAATGTATTTTCAGAGGCTATAAATCTCACGAGAAGACTGCACATCTTTCTATTAGGGAGCAGCTATTGGATCAAACTTCAAACTTTTGGGTGGGTAGTGCATCTCCGTACCCTCCAAGCCACCAGAACTGTCTCTCTGTTAGCTACTCCATCCCAATTCTGGTCTAACAAGTTTTCAGAGTCTATAGTGTACATTTAGTAAGAACTAATTGTATCATAACTAGAAAATTATATACATACACTACATAATATTGTTTGAGTACCCTGAGACCAAAGGAGTATTCTTGAGAGAAAAAAGAAATCATTTTAGACATGTAAATAGAGAACTTCAAATGCTACCCCTAGAACCTAGATGTTTATTGTGTTGTGGTTTGTTGTGTTTGGTATTTTTTTTTTCATTTTCTTAGAAACCAAATAAATGTTTCCACTTGAGAAAACATTTCTAGTAGTTCCCCATTTGTATGGAAACATGCTTTATATTCTTATTTGTTTGTTAATGATAAATTTTAAATGTTAATATTGAAGATGGCATCATTGACATTAAAGTCTTAAGCATGTACTTACGCAGGACAGTATTGACAGACATAGAAATAGGGTAAATCTTCATTGGGACAATGAGCAAGGCCACAACCAACACGGTAAGATGTGTCCCAAACAACCTATAAATTGATAAAGATAGGAGAATACATTAGGGAGAGAGAGAGAAAAAAAAAAACACAACAAAACACAACAGTCAGCAAATAACAGTAAGTATAAAATTATAAAGTATTAATAATGTAGTAAAAAATGTCTTGTGCTTTGTAGGAATATTTAGTTAAATTACTGAGAAAATATCACAAGTTTTCTGATGGATTTTTTTCAATCATGCCATTGTGAGATGTCACCTCATTGGAATTACTAAACTTTAATGAGAAGAGTTCTGAATATCCATCCCATAGACTGCCAAAAGAATAGAAATATCTTGGAGAAAGGGCACCAGGGTGTTTCTTGAAAGCAAGAATGAGAAAACTCACTTCACATACTGCAAGTATGTTGTCAGGAGAGTCTGTCAGTAGGGTGGAAGGTCAGTGAAGAAGAAAAAGACTCTCAGTGAGAGTGGTCGATGCAGTGACTGCAGCAATGACTCAAATGGGTTAAGGATGATAAGAATGGGACAGGATAAGACAGGGTTCAGATCTGTTCATAGGGCTGCTATGAGTCATAATCTACTCAACAGCCCTTAACAACAGTATGACATCTTAAAAAACTAACCATGAATTATAAATTCATGAGAAGTAAATAATAAAATTTACTTTTAATAGAAACATCCTTTGAGTAGTTTTTTTACTAATAAATTGTGTAATAAGCAATATATTTAGAGCCACAATTCTGTGAAAAATGTCACAAAACAACAAAATATCCACATATTCACTACTTTTTCCATTTAGAGTATTTCGTTTTAAAAGCCTGCACAGAGAGAGAGAGAGAGATAATATATGCTTCAGTACTAGGGCTTTGCAAACTACGGAAAGTGATTGCACATTAACGTAATCAAAAACCCCAACAAAAATCCACATTGCTATCACATTAGTACTGACTTTGGGAAGCTACAAATCTTATGGGAGGAAATTGCCCATATTTTCCCCTTTGAGCCCTTGGTGGATTCCACCTTCCGAAGAGGTGCTGCCTCTGGGTTGAGAGCACAAGCCCGTTCTGGCCATGCCACCAGAGCTCCCTCATAGCCATTCTAGGTGCCCACCAAATACTAGGACCAGGCTTTATCTACTGGGACTCTTTCTCTAAACTGAAGTTTGGACTATGAGATATCATCTCAGCCCAGTAAGAACAGCAAAATTTAACAGCAGCAAACAACAAATGCTGGCAACGTTGTAGAGAAACTGGACCCTCTATTCACTATTGGTGGAAGTGTAAAATGGTGCAACCACTGTGGAAGGCAGTGTGGCTCTTTCTCAAAAAGTTGCAAATAAAGATAGCCCAGCAATTCCACTACTGGGAATATACCCCAAAGGGACCATAACTGACATCCAAGCAGATATATGCACACCTATGTTTATCACAGCTTTGTTCACTATACAAAGAGTTGGGAACAACTTAAGTGCCCATCAACAAACGAATAGATAGAGAAACTGTGGTATATTCACACAATGGAACACTATGCTGCTTTGAAAAACAAAGAATTCATAAAATATTATACAAAATGGGGGACCCTGAAGGACATTATGCTGAGTGAAATATCTTAGTCACAAAAGGACAAATACTGCATAGTGTCACTGTTGTTAAATGGGACTGACCTTGGGGTTGGGAAGAGACTGAGAAAGATGGTATAAATAATGTACATGGCATTGCAATAGATGAGGGAGAGAATGGTTTAAAAGGGATATATGATTAGGTATTATTGTCATGACAGGAGTCCGTCCAGAATGAAGGCCGCACAGTGTAGTGGACTTGGAAGGAGGGATTGTATAACAATGAAAGAATTTTTCTTTTACTTTTCAAAGAGAAAGGATAATTGTGGGGGAGGTTGGGCAGGGAGAAAAGTGCAACAATTAATGAATGGAAATCCGAAGTCTCTGTAAATGTTCATTGAAATTAATAAATAAAAAAAATTAAATAAAAAACAAAATGTAAAAAAAAAATTGAAAGTTGGAATAAGTAAAAACACAAAGAAAATTTATTTCGTGAAGCAATTAGAGTAGAAAAGATTTTCACACTTTCCTTACCTGAGTATAATGTCCAATAACTGCACCAAGACTCTTTGCTCCTATACCATATGTAAAATCATTGACTTCATCGTACCAACTTTGGATGGCGTCTGACCATGAATTAGGATCACTGGACATATAGAGATTCTCACCACATGTTGTATCTAAGAAAAACATCACGAGGATAAAAAAAATAACAAATATAAAACTAACATGCAATGGTATATTAATTATATAAATGCCAAGAAAGAAGCATCACCTTTCATGCATGGGACCTGTTTGGTTTGTAGTTGTTTGTAGTTGAGTGATCCAGGATGCATCAAAAGAAGATGGAAGAGTACACTGAGTCACTGTACCAGAAGGAATTGGCTGACACAAAAGAATTTCATGAAACAACCAATGATCAAGAGGCAATACAGATGAAGGAGGAAGTTCAAGCTACTTTGAAGAACTTAGCAAAAAAACAAGACCCCAGGAATTAATGGAATAGCCACTGACATATTTCAACTAACAGATGGTGCCCGAACATACTCAGCAAGTTGTGTCAAAAAACTAATTGGCCAGCTAACTGGAAGAGACCCATATTTATGTCCATTAAAAAAAAAGGAGCTCTGTCAGAGTGTGGAAATTATCAAACAATATAACTAATATCACACACAAGCAAAATCTTACTGAAGATTATAGAAAAATGACTGGAAACAGTACACAGACAAAGAACTGCCGGAAGTGCAAGATGGGTTTAGAAGAGGCCATGGCACTAGGAACATCATAGCTAATGTTAGATCAGTCGTGGCTGAAAACAGAGTACCAGAAGAATGTCTCTGTGTTTCATTGACTAAGCAAAGGCACTTGACTGCATGGCTCACAATAAATTGTGGCTAACCTTGAGCAGAATGGGAATCCTAGAACACTTGATTGTGCTCATGCAAAACATATACTTGGACAAAAGAAGCCATCATCAGAACAGAGCTAAGAAACACTATGTGGTTCACAATCAGGAAATGCATTAGGGATGCATCCTGTCTCAATACCTTTTCCATCTTTATGCACAGGTAATTTGGGAAGCTGGACATTATGACTAGGAATGTGGCATCAGGATTGGAGGAAGACGCATCAACAACTTGCATTATGCAGATGACACAACCTTGCTCCATGAAACTGAAGAGAGCTTGAAGTGTTTGATACAGAAACTCAAGGATTGTAGTCTTCAATATGGATTAATGCTCAACATCAAGAAAACAAAGATTCTCACCATTTGCCTAGCTGGCAGCACCATGATAGATGGAGAAGAGATTGAGCTTGTTCACAATTTCAGCTTGCGCAGTTCCACAAACAGCACTTGTTAAGTTACCAGCAGTCAGGAAATTAAAAGATGAATTGTACCGGGAAAATCTACTGTCAGAGACCTCTCAGAGTGATGAAGAGCAACAATATCAGTCTAAGATAAGACAAAAGTGCACCTGATCCAGACCATGGTCTTTGCAATTACTTTCTACTTATCAGAGAGCTGGACAATGACTAAGGATGACAGAAGAATTAATGCCTTTTAATTGCAGTATTGTAGAAGAGTATCGAATATATACCATGGACTGCCAAGAGAACAAACAGGTCTGGCCTGGAGGGAGTGAAGCCAAATTGCTCCTTGGAGGCAAGGATTTTGAATGTCCCTCATCTGACATACTTTGGGCTTGTTCATTTTATTCAACAAATATGTATTAATTTACTTACCGGTTGTTCGTAGTTCTTGACGACTGTGTTCATATTGGCACATATCTGCCCATTTTTGAGCATTTACTGTTGCATTTTTGTCCCATGTCTTAAAAAAATACAAAAATGACATATACTTAATAATTCAAACCATTAAGGAGTTTATGCCATATATTCAGTGAAATAATTTTATTTATATTATTATATAATTACTGAAGAAAATGATTTTTTATTATAATAAAATTATTTTTGTATGCCTTTACGTGCTTTATAAATAACATAGGTAATACAGTATGTCTACACCTAAAGACTTTTAGTAATTGTAAAACTCTAAATCCTATTTATAAACAGATGCAAATACTGTAGTGAGTGTTTTATTTGTTGTTGTAGTTTCCTAATAATACTGAATTCATCTAGCCCATTCCAAGTTCCATTTTTATCTAAGAAATTCATAGAAGGAATCCACGGATTTTGGTAGTGGTTCTAGGGAAAAGATATCCTAATTACCAAAAGCAAAATTTATCTAAAATGGAGTTTTCTAGATCTTAGATAAAGAGAAAGAGTGAACTGAAAATGTTAATGACCATCACTGAATATCCAAAGATTTTATTTTCATTCTTCCTCTCAACTCAGTAACAGGTTTGAAGCCTTGAACATTATTAATAAGTGAAGACTAGATGAACTGTGGGAGAACATCAAGAATATCTTTCATAAGAATGGGAAAAGTCATTACAAAAATAGAAGAGAAAGAAAAAATCAAGATGGATGTAGAAGAGACTTTGAATATCACACTAGAATGCCAAGAAGCCACATCAAAGGGGAAGAAATCAAGGTTAAAAGGAGCTGAACAGAAGATTTCAAAAGACAGCATGGGAAGGCAAAACAAAGTAATATACTGGTTTTCTGGAGTCAGAAAATCAAAAGGGGCAAAATTGCTCAGTTTTTCGTAAGCTGAAGGAACTGAAGAACAAATTCAAGCTTTGAGTTGCAATACTTAAGGATGATGAAGGCATAATGTTGAATAACCAAGGAAGCGTCACAAGGAAATGGATGGAGTATACACAGAGACACTATACCAAAAAGAATTGGCTGATACAGAAGAATTTTATGAAACAACATATGATCAAGGGCGATGTTGATGAAGAAGGAAATTCAAAATGCTCTGAAGGAATTGGTTAAGAACAAGGCCCCAGGATTTTATGGGATACCAATTGACATATCAGCAAACAGATGCTGTCCAGGACATACTCATCAGGTTAAGTGGAGAAATCTGGAGGACAACTACCTGGCCAACTGATTGGAAGAGATCTGTATTTATTCCCATTTCAAAAAAGGTGACCCAATGGATTGTGAAATTTATCAAACTATGTCACTAATATTACACACAAGCAAAATCCTGCTAAAGATTATCCAGAAACTACTGAAACAGTACACCAACAAAGAACTGCCAGATGTACAGACAGGGTATGACACTAGGGATATGAAAGCCAATGTTAAGTGGATCTTGGCTGAAAGCAAAGAGTACCACAGGAATGTCTATCTGTGTTTCATTGACTATGCAAAAGCATTTGACTGTGTGGATCACAACAAATTGTGGTTAACCTTGGGAAGAATGAGGGTCCCAGGACACTTCATTCAGCTTGTGTGAAACCTATACTTGCACCAGAAAGCAATCATCAGAAGAAAGCAGGGAAACATTACATGGTTCAGGATCAAGAGAGGTGTGCATCAGGGATCCGTCCTATCTCACTACCTTTTCAATCTATATGCAGAACAGATCATATGGAAGGGTAGACTTTATGAGGAGGAATGTGCTATCAGAATTGGAGGAAGACTCATAAACAACCTGTGTTATCCAGATGATATAATCTTACTTCCTGAAATGAGGACATGAGGCATTTGCTGCAGAAGGTCAAGGACTGTAGTCTTCAATATGGATTGAAGCTCAACATCAAGAAAAGAAAGATTCTCACCCCTGGGTCAATTGATAACTTTATGATGGATGGAGAAGAGATTGAAATTCAATTTCAACTTGCTTGGTTCCACAATCAACACTTGGTATCAGTAGTCAGGAAATAGAAAGATGAATTGCATTGGAAAAGCCTGTTGTCAGAGACCTCTCAAAAGTATTGAAGAGCAACACACTCACTCTGGAGGCTAAGATGCACCTGATCTAGGCCATGGCCTTTGCAATTACTTGCTATACATTTGAGAACTGGATAATAACTAAGGATAATAGAAGAAGGATCAATGCCTTAACTTGTGGTGCTGGAGAAGAGTGTTAAATATACTATGGACTGCCAAGAAAACTAACAGGTCTACTCTGGAGCAGGTAAAACTAAGCTGCTCCCTGGAGGCAATGATTTTGAAGCTCTGTCTTACATATTTTGGGCATGTAGCCAGGAAGGAACAGTCTTTAGAGAGGACATAATGTTTGGAAGGGTTTAGGGAAAGCACAGGAGAGGAAGACCAAGGATGAGATGCATTTACTCGGTGACTGGAAAAATGGGATTAGGTATGCCAGAGACAGTGGGATTGGCTCACAATATGGCAGGTTTGAGAGTTAATGTACATAGGGTGATGGAGTCACAGGTGACTCGATGACACATAACAACACCAATAACTTAATAGCTCTGTAACTATATCACTATATGTTATTGCTGTTGATGGCTGTTGAGTCATTCACTATATATAGAAATTAAGAATTATCACCTTCATTTTTTTTAAACAAAGTATCTATTTTATACTGGTTTACTTACAAAGTTTGTATACATTGTTTTTCACACAGGATCTTTCCCATTCTCTTTATCCATCCTTCCCTCCACATCAAATTGTGCAACCCTGAGATTAAACTCCCCACTTCCAGCCCCCTAACCTCCACTGATCCTCATCCTTCTGCTCCTACTCCCCCCTTGGACCTTCATACAAATTCTACAACAATGGTCTTATACAGTATTTGTCCTTATAGGACTGAGTCAGTGCACTCAGCAAAATGCTTTCCAGTCTCTCCCAAGTTAGGTAATAGTTTACAAAACCATTGCTCCTGCAAGCTGCACAATATTCCATTGTGTGAATGTACCATAATCTCTCAAGCCATTCAATTGTGGTTGAACATTTGGGCAGTTTTCATGTTCTTGCAACAGTGAATAACACTACAACTCACATAAAATAACAAAACAAGGGTAGAACTTCATGTCACAAATTCCTTGAGATGTATTTGTTGTCAAATTCCTGTGCTTACCACAAGCTTATATTATTGTTTCTTACCATCTTCAGCATGTTTTGGGCTGTGGGAGAAACATTTTTCCTTAGACTGTTGTGTTTATTCACAATCTCTTCTTGTATTTCATTTAACATAGTTGACAAACTAGCAAAATTTGGAACCTAAAAGAAAATGAAAAAATAATATGCTTTGAAACATGCTTGAAAATACGGGGACAAAGACCACTTTAAGAAGTGTTCAATTAAAGTAAATATTAGTTGCTATCCATGTAAGTATACTACTTTTTTAATAGAAAAGAAATAGTGTTAAACTATGAGGATGTAATTCATGGTATGGCAATTAAATTTAAAAAATACCTCTAATGAAGCAAATCTCAATTTTTCACTTCAAGTGAGATCGACACAATTTCCATCTTCCTTTGGGCATTGTGCCATAGAGTCAAGTAAGACTTACAGAGACCCTACAACAGATGTGATCCCAGTCTTACCCTGTATCATCTTAAGAATGTAGGACACACTGGAACCCATGGTTGTAGTCACTATATCAGTCCCCCTCGCTGAGGATATTCCTCTCTTTTGATGATCCTCCACATTTTCAAGTACCTTTCTAAAAACTAGCTTCTTCTAGCAATGGTGGGCTGAACTCTGAGGAAGTCAAAGCCTTGAGCTCACCCATCAGCCCTACCAGGAAGGAGTCCATGAAGTCCTCCTGACTGCTCAAATCATTCCCGCGTCCACCCTTTCTGCCTGATCATTCTGCCTACAGACCTGCCAGCACATCAACATCACTGAGGAGTAGAGAGAGAAGGCTCACAAAGAAGAAGCCAGAGGCTTGAGACAGTATCTGTGTTAGCTGCGAAAAGGGGTTAGAGAGGTGCTGGCTAGTCAGGGAGAGGCAACAGAAAGGGAGGCTGGTGGGAAGGGGAAGTGGATCACTTCACATGTGTTGAATGGGGAGGCAGGATCAACACCATCAACACTGTAGTTAGCTGTATATCAGGAACCTGCTTTCATCTGCTCTTTTTTGGCAAAATACTTGTCTGTCCAGTATTGTTCTAAAGTGGAGCACCCAAATTATATAGACCAAGAAGAAGGACTGGCCATCCACTTCCTAAGTAACAGGCCTTCAAAAACCCTCTGCACAATGAGTGAACTTAGATTAGACTAGCAAATATGGTCCTGGAGGGGGAGCCCTCATATTGGGAAACATAAAGGAGAAGAGACAGTTGCCAGCAGGCACTAGTAATTGGCACATGGAATGTAAGAAGTATGAGTGCAGGAAAATTGGATATTGTCAAAGAAGAAATGGACCATATAAATGTTGATATAGTAGGCATTGGGGAAACGAGATGGATTGCCATGGAACAGTTTGAATCAGTAATAATATGATCTATTATTCTGGAAATTGGAAGGTGATGAGAATGGAGTCACATTCATAGTTAAAAAGATAATTTCCAAATCCATCTTGAGTACAGTATTGTGAGGGACAGGATAATATCCATACACATACCTATTAACACCACTATCACTGAAATATAGGCACCAACAAACAGAGTCAAAGAGGAGGAAATAGATGACTTCTACCAACTTTTACAGTTGGAAATTGATCTAACATGTAACCAAGAGGCATTAATAATATTGGGTGACTGGAATGAAAAACTTAGGAACAGAGAAGTATTTGTAGTCAGCAAACAAAGACTTTGTGACAGAGATGAGGCTAAAGATAGAACAAAAGAATCTTGTACTATCAATTATTTACTATAAATACCTTTTATAGGAAGCACAAACGGTGATGATGTACATGGACCTCACCTGATGGTCTACACAGGAATCAGATTGAGTACATCTGTGGAATCATGGGAGAAGCTCAATATCAGCTGTGAAAACTAAGCCAGGTGCTTACTGTGGAACTGACCCTCAACTACTTATATGCAAGTTCAAACTGAAGCTAAAGAGCCTTAGAACAAAACCACAAGAACCAAAATTCATCCTTGAGTTTATTCCACCTGAATTTCAAAACCATGTCAAAAACAGGTTTGAGGCCTTAAACACTGAAGAATTGAGACCAGCCAAACTGTGGGAGGATATCAAGAATATCATTCGCGATGAATGTAAAAAGTCATTACAAAGGGAGCTCTGGTGGCCTAGTGGCAAGAAGCTGCACTGCAATCCCAGAGGTACGCAGTTTGAATCCATCAGATGCTCTGCTGTAGGAGGGGCAATCTTCTCCAGTACCAGTCAGATCCAATTTGACGGTACACACACAAATAATAATAAAATTTTTAAAAAAAATTTCAAAAAGTCATTAAAAAGAGAAGGAAGAAAAGATTGAACTGGATATCAGAAGACACTGAATATTGTTCTAGAGTGCTGGGAAGCCAAAGCAAAGGGAAGAAATAAGGAAGTAGTTAAAGTGCTGAACAGAAGATTTCAAAGGGCAGCTTGGGAAAGCAAATATTATAATGAAAGGTGCTAAGAGCTTGAGTCAGAGAATCAAAAGCCTTCTTAAACTGAAGAAACTGAAAGAACAAATTTAAGACTTGAGTGGCAATACTTAAAGATGCTATGGGTAGAATATTGAGTGATCTAGGAAGTATCAAAAGAAGATGGAATATAATCTAGATGGTGATGGAGTAGGAAGTTCAAGCCGCTCTAAAGGAAATAGAAAAAAAAATAATAAGTCTCCAGGAATCAACGGAATACAACTTGACATATTTTAACAAACAAATGAAGCCCTGGATGTGCTCACTAGTTTGTGCCAAGAAATCTGGAGGACAACTACCTGGCCAACTGATTGCAAGAGATTAGTATTTATTACTACTGCTAGGAAACAAACAAATTTGTCCTGGAAAGGGTTAAACCGGGTGGGTCCTTGGAGGCAAGGATTCTGAGGCTCCGTCTAACTTACTTTGGACATGTTGTGAGGAGAGACCGGTCCTTGGAGAGGGACATCATGCTTGGGAGGGTGGAGGGACGGCGCAGGAGAGGAAGGCCCTCTATGAGGTGGATTGATTCAGTGATTGGGATAATTGGGATGGGAGTGTCGGAGACAGTGCAATTGGCACAGGACAGAGTGGAGTTTAGGGCTGTTGTACATAGGGTCGCTATGAGTCACAGGCGACTCGATGACACATAACAACAACAACAACTATTACAAAACAAAATGTGATCTGAAAGTGTATGGAAATTATCAAACAATATCATTAATATCACATGCAAGCAAAATCTTCTTGTAGATTATCCAAAACCAACTAGAACAGTACATCAACAGAGAACTATTAGAAATAGAAGCCAAGTTTAGAAGAGGAGGTGGCACGAAGGAGATCATCACCGGTATCAGACTGATCTTGGCTGAAAGCAGAGATCTGTGTTCTAGAGACTATGCAGAGCCATTTGACTGTATGAGTCAAAAAATTTGTGGCTAATATTGAGAAGAATGGGAATCCCAGATTGTGCTCATGCGACACCTACACTTAGACCAGGATGCAGTCATCAGAACAGAGCAAGGAAACACGGCATGGTTCAAAATCAAGAAAGGAGTGCATCAGAGATGCATCTTTCTTCATACCTTTTTTAATCTATATAAGGAAGAGATCATTTTGGAGGCTGGATTTTATGAGGAGGAATGTGGGATCAGGATTGGAGGAAGGCTCTTCAATAACCCGTGCTATGCAAATGACAAAACCTTGCTTGCTGAAACTGAAGAGAGCTTGAAACATTTGCTCCATGAGGCTGAGGACTGTAGTCTTCAATATGGATTGCAGCTCGATATCAAGAAAACAAAGATTTTCACTTCCCCAATTGACAGCACCATGATAGACGGAGAAGTGATTGCTAACAATTTTCACTTACTTGGTTCCACAATTTCCACAATCAAGAACCTTTGCCATCAGCAGTTAGGAAATAAGACAAATTGCACTGGGAAAATCTGCAGTCAGAGACCTCTCCAGAGTGTTAAAGAATAACACAGTCAGTCTAAAAACTAAAGTATGCCTGATTCAGGCCATTGTCTTTGTAATTACTTGCTACACGTCAGAAAACTGGACAATGGCTATGAATAACAGGAGAAAAATCAATGCTTTGATCTGTGGTGTGAGAGAAGAGTATTAAACATGCCGTGGGCTACCAAGAGCACAAACAGGTCTGTCCTGGAGTTATTCCTTGGAGGCAAGGATTTTGAAAGCCCCTCTGATATACTTTGGGTAGGTTGCTAAGAGGGACTAGTCCTTGAAAAGGTACTATGATTGGAAAGGTGAAGGGGGAGTGCAGGAGAGGATGACCCAGAATGAGATGGATCAATACAGTGACTTCAAAATAGGGGGTATATGTGTCAGACAGTGAGACTGTCTTAAGACAGGGCAGGGTACAGAGTTATAGTGCATATGGCAGCTGACTCGATGGCACATAACATCAACAGCAACATGCCCAGAGCAATAAGAAGCTTCATTCTCAAGAGATACTCTGTCTGTACTTTTCCCAAGACATAAACTGTTTGATCTTTTGCCATTCTTTGGAATAATCAGTGCTCTTCTCCAATACTACAACTTGAAGTCATCAATTATTCGGTCACCCTCATTCATTGTCCAGCTCTTTGATACTTAGCAAGTGACTGAAAAGACTATAACTTGAGTCAGGTGTACCTTAGTCTTCAATTACATCATTTCTCTTCAGTAATTTGGAGAAGTCCCTGACAGTGGACTTTTCTAATGCAATATGTCTCCTGATTTCCTGACTGTTAGGAAGCCTAGTAGCCTAGTGGTGAGAAACTGCACAGCAATCCTGAAGCCAAGTGGTTCAAATCCACCAACTGCTTCGTGGGAGAAGGATGGACAATTTCCTCCTATGAAATTAACTAACAGCCTCTGAAAATCCACTAAAGGGTTGACTATGGGTTGATTCTGACTCTACAGTACTCAACTACGGCAACAACAGTATGAAGGGTGTTAATTGTAAACTCAAGTAAGATGAAATTGTTGACACTGTCAATCTTTTCTCCATCTATCATGATGTTGCCTATAGGAGCAATGGTGAGGATCATTGTCCTCTTGATGTTGAGATGCAATTTTAGTGTTGGATCGTCTGTAGTAAAGGTTTCAAATTCTCCAGGCTTTCAGCAAGCAAGGTGTGTTATCCGCATTACAAAGGTTTTTATTGAGTCTTCCCTACATCCTGATGCCACATTCTTCATAGAATTCAGCTCCTCTAATGATCTGCAAAGTATACAGCTTGAATAGTTATGAGGGAAAGATACAACCCTGATATGCACATTTCCTAATTTAAAACCATTCAGTGTTCCTTTGTTCTGATTGCTACAAAGACAGAAGAGGAGGAAAATATCAAAATGGTTGTCAGAAGAGACTCAAGAAGCCAAAACAAAGGGAAGACATGCTGAAGTTCTGTGCGATTTATGGGTGTTAATGAAAATAAGTCTTTACACATAAGCACATTGTTAGGAAGGACTGTTGTTGTTATGTGCCATCGAGTGGCTTATGACTCATAGCGACCTTATGTACAACAGCTCTAAACTCTGCTCTGTCCTGTGCCAATCATACTGTCTCTGACACTCCCAGCCCTATTACACCAGTCACTGAATTAATCCACCTCATAGAGGGTCTTCCCATCCTGCGCTTTCCCTCCACCCTCCCAAGCATGATGTCCTTCTCCAAGGACCAGCCTCTCCTTACAACATGTCCAAAGTATGTTAGACTGAGCCTCAGAATCCTTGCCTCCAGGGAGCTTCCCTGTTTAACCCTTTCCAGGATGAATTTGTTTGTTTTCTATTCTTTAAAAAAGGACATCATCATGCTTGGGAAGATGGATGGAGCATCAGAAAAAGAGAAGAGCCTCGACGAGATGAATTGATACAGACTGCAGCAATGGGCTCAACTAAGCCAGAGATGATGAAGACAGTGCAGGATAGGTCAGAGTTCATGTCCGTTCTTCCCAGGGTCACTAGGAAGCATACTCGATTCAGTGGCACATAATAAAAACTAAAACAGCAGCAGATACATAAATGTTGCCATAAACACAATAGTACATGACACTGTACTAATAAATTCATTTTCCTATTGGATCAGGAGATGGCAAGGATGCACTGTAGCTTTTCATCTCTTTAAGTGACTGGGAGCTTTGGTAAGGAGCTGCACTGCCAACCCAAATGCATGCAATTCAAAACCACCACCAGTTGTTCTGTGAGAGAAAGATTTAACTCTGAAAACCCCTGGAGGAACAGCTACAAGAGAGTCCTGACAGTACAGAGCAAGAACAACAAAGCAGCCTGGGTTATTTTGAAAATATTCCCAACTGTGATCATACCATTCCATTTGCAGGGAAGGATGGAAGCAGCACAGCCACCAGGAACAGCACACTTGAGAGTAAAGTCATCTCTGGGGAAAAAAACCAAAGAGAACAAGTTCTGCACTTAAACATTTCGTACCATATACATTTATGAATACTAGAGAGAAAAAAACAATGTAATGAACTATTTTTCCAAAAGAACTGTATATAGTTGTCAAATTTATTTGTAATATAACAAGGAAAGAGTTATCATATTGTGCCAGTAGGAGTGTGGTACAGTCAACCCCAGAACTGTGACTTCAATGGGAAAAACAAAAAAGACTATCAGAAGTACTTAACTAAAGTCCTCAGGATACATCTGAAAGTTATAGCCATGATACAAACCTTCTCTGGTTTCACCCTTATAACCATGAAGCCAATCTCTTCAGATTCCAGGAATGTTTTCCTCACATTTCTCATTTAGCAGCAGTAATGACTTTAAAACAAGGCACATTGCTTAACAAAAGATGACTTATAGCGGACCTTGCAGAGAGCTTTCAGAGACTGTAAATCTCATGGGAGGAGATTGTACATCTTTGTCCTGAAGGTAGCTGGTAGATTCGAACCACCAGAGAAGAATCAGCTCCCAAAGAATTAGCAGTATAATCATTATTATAATAACTCTGCCACACAGTATTGGTGCTTGCAAATTCCCTTAAAGCCCACCCACTCCTTTGTGACTATTGTTTCATTAATATACCTTAGATTATCATACAGCGTAACAAATTTTTGTATGTCAAACTTAGGCAGATACATTTTCCATTCTTAAAACCCGAGATGCTGCAATTGGACAATTAAAACAGACATTCGGGGTGGGGGGAAGAAGAACGAACTGGGGAGGAGGGTAGAGAAAACAGTGCAACAATGAATGAATGAAAACCCAAAATCTCTGTAAATGTTCACTAAAAC